>NW_025334075.1:27513-172924 GCF_014858855.1 Bufo gargarizans | reverse complement strand
ACAGTGACTTCTGTATCATGTGCACCCTCCGACAACCTCATAATACAGCCTGAACGCACAGTGTATGGCCAATGTCTACAACATAGTCTACCCCGGTCCTCTTATCATACTACCTACCTCGTCCTCATAGCATACAACCTACCTCGCCCTCATAGCATGCGGCTTACCCTCATACTCTTATCATACAATCTACCTCGTACTCATAGCATACAACCTACCTCGTCCTCATAGCATACAACCTACCTCGCCCTCATAGCATGCGGCTTACCCTCATACACTTATCATACAACCTACCTCGTCCTCATAGCATACAACCTACCTCGCCCTCATAGCATGCGGCCTACCCCTGTCCTTACAGCATACTTCCTACCTCGTCCTCATAGAATACAACCTACCTCATCATCATAGCATGCGGCCTACCCCTGTCCTTACAGCATACTACCTCCCCTCATAGAATACAACCTACCTCATCATCATAGCATGCGGCCTACCCCTGTCCTTACAGCATACTACCTACCTCGTGTGTCATAGAATACAACCTACCTCATCATCATAGCATGCGGCCTACCCCTGTCCTTACAGCATACTACCTACCCGTCCTCATAGAATACAACCTACCTCATCATAGCATGCGGCCCCCTGTCCTTACAGCATACTACCTACCTCGTTGTCATAGAATACAACCTACCTCTTATCATACAACCTACCCCCGTCCTCTTATTATACAACCTACATCAGCATCATAGCATGCCGCCTACCCCCGTCCTCATAGCATACAACCTACCTCATCATAGCATGTAGCTACCCCGCCTTTTATCATACAACCTACCTCGTCTTTATAACATACTACCTACCTCGTCTTTATAACATACTACCTACCTCGTCCTCATAGCATACAACCTACCTCGCCCTCATAGCATGCGGCCTACCCCTGTCCTTACAGCATACTTCCTACCTCGTCCTCATAGAATACAACCTACCTCATCATCATAGCATGCGGCCTACCCCTGTCCTTACAGCATACTACCTACCTCGTCCTCATAGAATACAACCTACCTCATCATCATAGCATGCGGCCTACCCCTGTCCTTACAGCATACTACCTACCTCGTTGTCATAGAATACAACCTACCTCATCATCATAGCATGCGGCCTACCCCTGTCCTTACAGCATACTACCTACCTCGTCCTCATAGAATACAACCTACCTCATCATCATAGCATGCGGCCTACCCCTGTCCTTACAGCATACTACCTACCTCGTTGTCATAGAATACAACCTACCTCTTATCATACAACCTACCCCCGTCCTCTTATTATACAACCTACATCATCATCATAGCATGCCGCCTACCCCCGTCCTCATAGCATACAACCTACCTCATCATCATAGCATGTAGCCTACCCCGCCCTTTTATCATACAACCTACCTCGTCTTTATAACATACTACCTACCTCGTCTTTATAACATACTACCTACCTCGTCCTCATAGCATACAACCTACCTCGTCCTCATAGCATACAACCTACCTCGTCCTCATAGCATACAACCTACCTCGTCCTCATAGCATACAACCTACCTCGTCCTCATAGCATACAACCTACCTCGTCCTCATAGCATACAACCTACCTCGTCCTCATAGCATACTACCTACCTCATCCTCATAGCATACAACCTACCTCATCCTCATAGCATACAACCTACCCCCGTCCTCTTATTATACAACCTACATCATCATCATAGCATGCCGCCTACCCCCGTCCTCATAGCATACAACCTACCTCATCATCATAGCATGCGGCCTACCCCCGTCCTCATAGCATACAACCTACCTCATCATCATAGCATGCGGCCTACCCCTGTCCTCATAGCATACAACCTACCTCGTCCTCATCGCACAGGACGTCTTATAGGGACCTCATTGTACACATCCTACAACAACCTTCTTATAAGGTTTACAACCATAGGTGACACTGTAACATACACCCTAAGGCGACTTCATCCAACAACCTCATAATACAGTCTGGGGAACCACTCATGGCCAATCCGTGTCCTCACAGCTTGCGGCCTACCACCGTCCCATCCGCATTATTTACAATCTACACCCAAACACATCTACATAGCAATAATGAGGCTACAAAAACACAATAAATTCTGGGTCTTTATTAGGAAAATACAGATAAAATACCTAAATATAAGGCGCAGCTTGGAGATGAATGAATCACACACTTAGACCCAGTTGTGTGAACAGTTACACTCAGTCCATTATCCTAGTTACACGCGCTGCACACATACAGATGTAGCAGAGTGGTAAGGCCGTTACTAACTCACCAATGGGACTGTTCACTCTGCTACATCTGTACAAAGTACAACGCCATTTGTAGCCAATCCAGGAAGACCTCAGTACAACCATGATATTTCTTATAACCCTTGTTAAATAATAGGTGATATAATATTAATTGGTATTTGATATAAAGGATGTATCACACTACACACGGACACCATCTATAGTGATACACAAGGGCGATGGGAGGTCTGTATGGGAACGTCCTATATTGGAAGTCTCCATATATGACAATGTATAAGCCCATACATTAGTAAGACACGCCTGTATCTATGGTATAATGACAGGCACAGACACGGGGTGGTCTTCTGACACTCACTCTGTTGGGGGTTGTTGCTGATGGAAGACACACATGGAGCCTGAGAAGGAGGTTCCTAGCCTTCAGCAATGATACTTTAAGGACATTCATATTCACATACGGACAATAGACTAAGGCTACTTTCACACTCACGTTTATGGGCGGATCCGTCATGGCTCTGCAAAAACGGATCAGTTACAATAATACAACCGCCTGCATCCGTCATGAACTGATCCGTTTGTATTATCTGTAACATAGCCAAGACGGATCTGAAAGTCAATGGGAGACGGATCTGTTTTCTATTGACTTAGGCTCCATTCAGACATCCGTAGAATGTGTCCACACCTGTATCGCAATTATCTGGAAGCCATTGGGTTGAGGACCCATTCATTCTCTATGGGGCAGGAATGGATGCGGACCGAACTTTTGGTCCACGGCTCCAGAAAAAAAATAGAACATGTTCTATTCTTGTCCGCAACAGTGTACAAGAATAGGCAGTTCTATGGGGGTGCCGGCCGGGTGTACTGCGGATCCGAAATACACTACAGACGTGTGAATGGACCCTTACATCGTGCGTCAGGACGGATCCGGTTGGCTGTTTCATCAGACGGACACCATAACACTGCAGGCGGCCTCCAGAGCGGAATGGAGACTGATCGGAGGCAAACTGATGCATCCTGAGCGGATCCTTCTCCATTCAGAATGCATTAGGGCAGAACTGATCCGTTTTAGATGCTGAGCCCTAAACGGATCTCAGAAACGGAAACCAAAACGCCAGTGTGAGAGGAGCCCGAGACTTTTCCTAAACTATTATTGTAACCAATCAAGTTCTATAAAGACCGAAAATAAATTGCATTATACATTTTTTATATAACTCTTGCTGAATCCTGGTGACGAGTCCTCCGGGTGTTCTTACTCCAAATAACACCCGTCATCGCTATACACAATCCACGTCCGTCCTCGCTATACACAATCCACGCCCGTCCTCGCTATACACAATCCACGCCCGTCATCGCTATACACAATCCACACCCGTCATCGCTATACACAATCCACGCCAGTCCTCGCTATACACAATCCACGCCCGTCCTCGCTATACACAATCCACACCCGTCATCGCTATACACAATCCACGCCCGTCCTCGCTATACACAATCCACGCCGGTCATCGCTATACACAATCCACACCCGTCATCGCTCTACACAATCCACGTCCGTCATCGCTATACACAATCCACGCCCGTCATCGCTATATACAATACACACCCGTCATCGCTATACACAATCCACGCCCGTCATCGCTCTACACAATCCACGTCCGTCATCGCTCTACACAATCCACGTCCGTCATCGCTATACACAATCCACGCCCGTCATCTCTATACACAATCCACAGCCGTCATCGCTATACACAATCCACACCCGTCATCGCTATATACAATATACACCCATCATCGCTCTACACAATCCACACCCGTCATCGCTATACACAATCCACGTCCGTCATCGCTATACACAATCCACGTCCGTCATCGCTATACACAATCCACACCCGTCATCGCTATACACAATCCACGCCCGTCATCGCTATACACAATCCACACCCGTCATCGCTATACACAATCCACGTCCGTCATCGCTATACACAATCCACGTCCGTCATCGCTATACACAATCCACGTCCGTCATCGCTATACACAATCCACGTCAGTCATCGTTATACACAATCCACGTCCGTCTTCGCTATACACAACCCACGTCCGTCATCGCTATACACAATCCACACCCGTCATCGCTATACACAATCCACACCCGTCATCGCTATACACAATCCACACCCGTCATCGCTATACACAATCCACGCCCGTCCTCGCTATACACAATCCACGCCCGTCCTCGCTATACACAATCCACGTCCGTCATCGCTATACACAATCCACGCCCGTCATCGCTATACACAATCCACGCCCGTCATCGCTATACACAATCCACGCCCGTCATCGCTATACACAATCCACGTCAGTCATCGTTCTACACAATCCACGCCCGTCATCGCTATACACAATCCACACCCGTCATCGCTCTACACAATCCACACCCGTCATCGCTCTACACAATCCACACCCGTCATCTCTATACACAATCCACACCCGTCATCGCTCTACACAATCCACACCCGTCATCGCTCTACACAATCCACACCCGTCATCGCTCTACACAATCCACACCCGTCATCGCTCTACACAATCCACACCCGTCATCGCTATACACAATCCACGTCAGTCATCGCTATACACAATCCACACCCGTCATCGCTATACACAATCCACACCCATCATCTCTATACACAATCCACACCCGTCATCGCTATGCACAATCCACACCCGTCATCGCTCTACACAATCCACACCCGTCATCGCTCTACACAATCAACGTCCGTCATCGCTATACACCAATCCCACACCGTCATCGCTATACACAATCCACACCGTCATCGCTATACACAATCCACACCCGTCATCGCTATACACAATCCACACCCGTCATCGCTCTACACAATCCACACCCGTCATCGCTATACACAATCTACACCCGTCATCGCTATACACAATACACACCCGTCATCGCTATACACAATCCACGCCCGTCATCGCTATATACAATACACACCCGTCATCGCTATACACAATCCACACCCGTCATCGCTATACACAATCCACACCCGTCATCGCTATACACAATCCACACCCGTCATCGCTATACACAATCCACACCCGTCATCGCTCTACACAATCCACGTCCGTCATCGCTATACACAATCCACACCCGTCATCGCTATACACAATCCACACCCGTCATCGCTATACACAATCCACACCCGTCATCTCTATATACATTATACACCCATCATCGCTCTACACAATCCACACCCGTCATCGCTATACACAATCCACGACCGTCCTCGCTATACACAATCCACACCCGTCATCGCTATACACAATCCACACCCGTCATCGCTATACACAATCCACACCCGTCATCGCTATACACAATCCACACCCGTCATCGCTATACACAATCCACGCCCGTCATCGCTATACACAATCCACGCCCGTCATCGCTCTACACAATCCACGCCCGTCATCGCTCTACACAATCCACGCCCGTCATCGCTCTACACAATCCACGCCCGTCATCGCTCTACACAATCCACGCCCGTCATCGCTCTACACAAATCCACGCCCGTACAGCGCTCTACACAATCCACGCCCGTCATCGCTCTACACAATCCCGCCCGTCATCGCCTTACAATCCAGCCGTCATCGCTCTACACAATCCGCGCCCGTCCTCGCTATACACAATCCGCGCCCGTCCTCGCTATACACAATCCACGCCCGTCCTCGCTATACACAATCCACACCTGTCATCGCTATACACAATCCACACTCGTCATCGCTATAACACAATCCACACTCGTCATCGCTATACCACAATCCCCGCCCGTCATCGCTATACAACAATCCACGCCCGTCATCGCTATACACAATCCACGCCCGTTCATCGCTATACACAATCCACGCCCGTCTCAGCGTATCAACACATCCACGCCCGTCATCGCTATACACAATCCACCACCCGTCATCGCTATAACACAATCCACACCCGTCATCCTGCTCTACACAATCCATGCCCGTCATCGACTCTACACAATCCCTACGCCCGTCATCGCTATACACAATCTACCACCGTCATCGTATACACAATTCCACAGCCGTTCATCGCTATACACAATCCCCACCCGTCATCGCTATACAACAATCCCACGGCCCGTCATCGCTATATTTTTTTTTTTTTTTTTTTTTTTCACAATCCACACCCGTCATCTCTATACACAATTCCACACCCGTCATCGCTATGCACAATACCCGCACGTCATCGCTATACACAATCCACGTCCGTACACGCTATACACAATCTACACCCGTCATCGCTATACACAATCCACAGCCGTCATCGCTCTACACAATCCACACCCGTCATTCCGCTATACAACAATCCACGCCCGTGCGATCGCTTATACACAATCCACACCCGTCATCTCTCTACACAATCCAGCAACTCGTTCATCGCTATACACAAATCCACACTCGTCATCGCTATACACAATCCACTACCCGTCATCGCTATACACAATCCACGCCCGTCATCGCTATACACAATCCACGCCCGTCATCGCTATACACAATCCACGCCCGTCATCGCTATACACAATCCACACCCGTCATCGCTATACACAATCCACGCCCGTCATCGCTATACACAATACACGTCCGTCATCGCTATACACAATACACACCCGTCATCGCTATACACAATACACACCCGTCATCCCTATATACAATACACACCCGTCATCGCAATACACACCCATGTGCCCAATTCGGAGACCCAGAAGTTAAACGGGGGCAGACCCATCAGTCAGTACGTGCAGACGTGTGGACACGTACTTGGTCCGTCACTGGGGCTGCTGGAGAAGCCTGAGGGCCAGCCTCCTTCCTAGCGACTACGAACCTAGGATTTTGGAGATCCCCTTGTTTGGTTGAACCGGGTGTCCGGGGCACATGGGCGGCTGTTGCAGTTGAGCCTGTTTCTATAGCCATTCACTTTCACAATCTAATACCGGCCTTGGAAACGCAATGTGAATGCTGATGGACTATCTTGCCAAACAGAACTGCAAGGGTGACTAACATGGACATCCCCAAGTGGACCCGTAGAGGGTCTCACCGGGTCTGCCCTCCTTTAACTTGGGGGAGCTATGTGACGACATGGTCATCAGTTTGAGTTAGATGTGTATTGGTGTTGGATATGGGTAATTATGTTATACTGTGTAACTTGTTATTAAAAGACTGTCAGCACCCCCCTTCGTTATCTCCCATTGTACTCTGAAAGAGCTCAGGACAATGCCATTTTGGCCAGGCTCCTGCTAGGCTGTCTGGAGCTATTTTAGCAGGTGGACCCCTGTGGTGTGGTGCAGACAGAATGTCTGGGAAGGGAAGGGGGATGTGATGGGATTACAGTTTTATCTGATCACTTTCTGTATATAAGTTTGTGCAGTTGCTCAATAAAGCAGACTTTATTTCACCTACACTGAGTCTCGACCACTGACTGGGGAAAACTGGGAGCTAAAGACCAGCGGTTTACAAAATCTCTAGAGGAAGGAAGAATACAGAGGGGGCATACTCTTCCTGAGTACTGGGGGTCCATCACAGTACTGCTCCATCATGTTGCTGAAATGCTGCCTCCTGCTACGACGGTCCATATCAGATGGTGGTGCTGGATGTTGTGGAGTTCAGACAAAGCTTTCCCACATTTGGCCATGCTAACCTTCCCTTCTGAGGTGCTGACGGTGCCCCTGCTGCGTTGGCGACCTCGGCCTTGTGCTTCCAATAAGCCCTCGTTGTCAGGTGGGAATGCCATCAGTAGCACCTCTACCAGCGTTTGCTTGTACTCACTCCAGTGATCGATATAAGAACGGAACGTTGTCCTTATAGCGGGGATCCAGCAGGGTGGCCACACAGTAATCAGTACCAGGTTGGAATGTGGGCAACTCGGCGGTCATCGTGCAGGCACTGCAGCATGTAGTCGCTCATGTGTGCCAGGCTGCCCAGAGGCAACGACAAGCTGTCCTCTGTGGGAGGTGTCTAGTCTGTCTCCTGTGTATCCCCCCAGCCACGCTCCAGTGATGTCCGTGAGCTGATTTGGGTGCTACCCTGCTGTGAACGGGGATCCTCCTCCTCCAACCCTTGTTGGACAGTTGGGTACCTGGCCGCTGTTGGTGCAGGAACCCACCCCTCCACTTGTGGACAACTGGGCTGATAACCGTTGGAATGTTCCCTGTTCCTCCTCCTCTTACTCCTGTGCCACATCCTCTTCCATCATCACCTGAAGAGTTTTTTCAAGGAAACATAGGTGTGGGATAGTAACGTTGAGGATGGCGTCATCAGCGCTGGCTGTGTTGGTGGAAACAGCGCAACACGGCACACATGTCCCGCATGGAGGCCCACTCGGTGGTGAAATGTTGCTGTTCTGCAGAGCGATTCACCTGTGCGTGCTGCAGCTGAATATCCACTATCACCTGCTGCTGCTCGCACAATCTCTCCAGGATGTGCAGAGTGGAGCTCCACCTTGTGGGTACGGTACGTCGCAAATGAGGTGGTGAGTGGGAGGGCCAAGGTTACGCTGCAGCGCAGACAGGTGAGCAGTAGCAGGGTGAGAACATTGAAAGGGTGCACAGATGGCCCACACTTTCTGCAGCAGCTCTGACATATCGGGGTAATTCTTCAGGAACCTCTGCCCCACCAAATTCAGCACATATGCCAGGCAAGGGATGTGCGTCAAACTGTCTAGGCCCAGAGCTGCTACAAGCTTTTGTCCATTGTCGCACACCACCAGGACAGGGCTTGATGCTCAGTGGCACCAACCACTCATCGGTCTGTTGTTCCATGGCCGTCCACAGCTCCTGCGCGGTGTGGCATCTATTCCCCAAACATATGAGTTTCCGAACAGCCTGCTGTCATTTCCCCCTGGCTGTGCTGAAGTTGGTGGTGCAGGTGTTGCGCTGACCGGATGAGGTGCCGGTAGAGGAGGAACCAGAGGAGGCACCGAGAAATGTTCAGCAATCCTCAGTGGCAGTAAGACGTGTGCCAAACCGCTGTCCTTCTCAGGCCCAGCAGCCACTACATTTACCCAGTGGGCAGTACTTACTAGTCCACATGTCGGTGGTTATGTGGACCTTGCCAATGATTGCATTGTGCAGCGCACACCTGATTTTTTCCGACACTTGTTCATGCAGGGCAGGGAAGGCCCACCTGGAAAAATAGTGGCAGCTAGGAGCCATGTACTGTGGGACAGCAGCCGACATGACATTTTGAAAACGGTCTATCTCCACCAGATGGAATGGCAGCATTTCAAAGGCCAGCAATATTAAAAATGCTGGCATTCAGGGCCAGGACTCGCAGGTGGGTAGGAGGTACTTCCTCTTTCTCTCCAGTGTTTGTGGGATGGACAACTGAAGGCTTCCATGGGACAATGTGGACATGCTGGGTGACGGTGGTGGTGTTGCTGCCACATCCTCTGATTGCGGGGTGGCAGGTGCCACATTCGTTCCAGAGGGGAAGGAAGAGGCCGAGACTGCAGCAGAAGAGGGAGCAGGAGGAGCCTCTGATCTTTCATGGTTCTTGAGGTGTCTACTCCACTGCAGCTCATGCTTTGCGGTTAGATGCCTGGTCATGCAGGTGGTTCTCAGGTTGAAAACATTTATGCCTCACTTCAGGCTCTGACTGCACAGCATGCAAACCACCCATGTCGTGTTGTCAGCACATTGTCTGAAGAATTGCCACGCCAGGGAACTCCTTGGAGCTGGCTTTGGTGTGCTATGTCTCTTGGCGCGTTGGGCAGTAGCAGGCGTACTGGCTGGGGGGCGTAGCTCTGCTTTTGCACCCTGCTCCCTCTTTTGCTGGGCGGCTGGTGCTGAATGACCACCACCTCTTCCTCTGACTGCACATGTCACTCTGATGACCTGGATGCCATGTGAGGTCTAGGACCTCATCGTCCTCCACCCACTCCTCACTCCTGGCCGGTCTGCACACGGCAGAAAGACGCAGCAGTTGACACCTGTGTTTTGTCATCAGAGACGTGCTGTGGTGGTCCTCCCACCTCCTCATCCTGAAACATAAGTGGTTGGGCATCAGTGCACTCAATCTCCGTCACTTCTGAAGCATGGCTAGGTGGACGGCTCTCAGAAACCCCGCCAGCAGAGTCATTAAAAAGCATAAGAGACTGCTGGATAACTTGGGGCTCAGACTGCTTGGCTGATCTGCAAGGGGTTGAGGTGGAAGACGGATGGACATCAGCTGCAGGTGCCAACTCTGTGCTTTCAGCAGGGGACCGGGTGGGAGACAATGTGAAGGAACTGGAGGAACTGTCAGCCACCCAATCTACTCCCGCCTCTACTTGTTCAGGCCTCACCATTCTTAGAGCGGTATTTGGGCCTACAAAATGACGCAGAACGTCCTGTCGCCTGCGTGCACCTGGCGAAGGGATTTCATTTGGGCGCAAAGATTGACCACGTCCTCTCCCTGCAACAGGAGCTCCGCCACCACCAGCAGCACCACGACGAAGTCCCCTAGCGGATGCTCTCCTCATTTTTTTACGTTCACCCAAAAAATTGGCTGACAGACGAACAATTGTGTATCTGTGTCACGGGTGAAAATGAGGTGCATCTCTCACCCCAAAAAATGCCTACATGTCCCCCTCAGACTGACCAGCAGGATTAAGTCTGGTATTTTTGTCTCAATGGTGCAGAGGAGCTGTACTGCACCCATGAGTAATGTCTACAGGTCCCCTCAGTCTGGTATTTCTGTCTCAGTCATCACGTCATACACAATCAACACCCGTCCACGTCATACACAATCAACACCCGTCCACGTCATACACAATCAACACCCGTCCACGTCATACACAATCAACACCCGTCCACGTCATACACCATCTACACCCGTCATCACGTCATGCACCATCTACCCCCGTCATCACGTCATGCACCATCTACACCCGTCATCACGTCATGCACCATCTACACCCGTCATCACGTCATGCACCATCTACACCCGTCATCACGTCATGCACCATCTACACCAGTCATCACGTCATGCACCATCTACACCAGTCATCACGTCATGCACCATCTACACCCGTCATCACGTCATGCACCATCTACACCAGTCATCACGTCATGCACCATCTACACCCGTCATCACGTCATGCACAATCTACACCTGTTCACAAAGAAAGATGGGTGGTTGGGAGTGTAAGACCAAGATGGAGGCATCAGCACTTCCAAATGCAAACTGCAACTACAAAGTCGCCCGGTAAGATGAAGTGACTAAAAACACAAAACTAAACACAATACAAAAACTTTAGAAAGTAGGGTCCCATCTAGAAGAGGTCACCTTGCCATGGAGGATGGGCACACATGGTGACATCCAGCGTCCGCAGAGGGCTGGAGCTTTGTTTTTGGATTGTCCGTCATGGCGATCGTACTACTCTGTCTTGTGTTTTTGCAGTATATTACCACTGCCGCCATCTCTAGACCCCAACTGCAGGCCAAATACAACTCCAAGCATGGCGCAGATGCTAAAACTAAAAGGACATGTTGGGACTTGTAGTTAACTCCATCAACAATTATAGATCCAGACTGCAGAAATGAATGTGCATACTATACGCCTAGACCAGGCAGCTGAGCATGCTGGGCACTCTGGTACACTGATGACATCATAGAGGAAGGCGATAAAGGACACGCCCACTATGATCAAGAGCAGCTTCATTACTATCATTTCTCCTTTATACCAAATCTAATATTAGATTCAAAATTCTAATTAAGAAAATGTGAAGTGAGAATAATAAACCCACGAGACGTCTGGAGGTTAATCACATCCTACTGATTTTATCACATCATCCTAAGGAGGGGGCATCCTATACACCGGACAGGGACCCTATACCCATCCAATACACCGGAAAGGGACCCTATACCCATCCTATACACCGGAAAGGGACTCTCTATAGCAGACAAACACCCTATAACTCTAAATACACCACAGTCCTATACACCATAAACTAACCCTATAAAAGTCCTATATACCACATACTGACCCTATAACATCCTATACACCATATACTGACCCTACAACAGTCCTATACACCATATACTGACCCTATAACAGTCCTATACACCATATACTGACCCTATAACAGTCCTATACACCATATACTGACCCTATAACATCCTATATACCATATACTGACCCTACAACAGTCCTATACACCATATACTGACCCTATAACATCCTATAACATATACTGACCCTAAAACAGTCCTGTACACCCTATACTGACCCTATAACAGTCCTAAACAACATATACTGACCCTATAACAGTCCTATATACCACATACTGACCCTATAACAGTCCTATACACCACATACTGACACTATAACAGTCCTATACACCATATACTGACACTATAACAGTCCTATACACCACAAACTGACCCTATAACAGTCCTATACACCATATACTGACCGTATAACAGTCCTATACAACATATAGGGACCCTATAACATCCTATAACATCTACTGACCCTATAACAGTCCTAAACACCCTATACTGACCCTATAACATCCAATACACCATATACTGACCCTATAACATCCTATACACCATATACTGACCCTATAACATCCTATACACCATATACTGACCCTATAACGATCCTATACACCATATACTGACCCTAAAACAGTCCTATATACCATATACTGACCCTATAACATCCTATATACCATATACTGACCCTATAACGGTCCTATACACCATATACGATCCCTATAACATCCTATAACATATACTGACCCTAAAACAGTCCTATACACCCTATACTGACCCTATAACAGTCCTATACAACATATACTGACCCTATAACAGTCCTATACACCGCATACTGACCCTATAACAGTCCTATAAACCACATACTGATCGTATAACAGTCCTATACACCACATACTGATCGTATAACAGTCCTATACACCCTATACTGACCCTATAACAGTCCTATACAACATATACTGACCCTAAAACAGTCCTATACACCCTATACTGACCCTATAACAGTTCTATACAACATATACTGACCCTATAACAGTCCTATACACCACATACTGACCCTATAACAGTCCTATACACCATATACTGATCGTATAACAGTCCTATACACCCTATACTGACCCTATAACAGTCCTATACACCCTATACTGACCCTATAACAGTCCTATACAACATATACTGACCCTATAACAGTCCTATACATCACATACTGACCCTATAACACTCCTATACACCATATAGGGACCCTATAACAGTCCTATACACCCTATACTGACCCTATAACAGTCCTATACACCATATACTGACCCTATAACACTCCTATACACCATATAGGGACCCTATAATAGTCCTATACACCCTATACTGACCCTATAACAGTCCTATACAACATATACTGACCCTATAACAGTCCTATACACCACATACTGACCGTATAACAGTCCTATACACCATATACTGACCCTATAACAGTCCTATACACCATATACTGACCCTATAACAGTCCTATACATCATATACTGACCGTATAACAGTCCTATACACCATATACTGACCCTATAACAGTCCTATATACCATATACTGGCCCTATAACGGTCCTATATACCATATACGATCCCTATAACATCCTATAACATATACTGACCCTAAAACAGTCCTATACACCATATACTGACCCTATAACAGTCCTATACACCCTATACTGACCCTATAACAGTCCTATACACCCTATACTGACCCTATAACAGTCCTATACAACATATACTGACCTATAACAGTCCTATACACCACATTCTGACCCTATAACAGTCCTATACACCATATACTGACCCTATAACAGTCCTATACACCATATACTGACCCTATAACAGTCCTAAACAACATATACTGACCATATAACAGTCCTATACACCATATACTGACCCTATAACAGTCCTATACAACATATACTGACCATATACCAGTCCTATACACCACATACTGACCCTATAACAGTCCTATACACCACATACTGACCATATAACAGTCCTATACACCACATACTGACCCTATAACATCCTATAACACATACTGACCCTATAACAGTCCTATACACCATGTACTGACCCTACACCAGTCCTATACACCATATACTGACCATATAACCGTATATACACCATGTACTGACCCTATAACAGTCCTATACACCATGTACTGACGCTATAACAGTCCTATACACCATATACTGACCCTATAACATCCTATACACCCTATACTGACCCTATAACAGTCCTATACACCATGTACTGACCCTATAACAGTCCTATACACCATGTACTGACCCTATAACAGTCCTATACACCATATACTGACCCTATAACAGTCCTATACACCATATACTGACCCTATAACATCCTATACACCATATACTGACCCTATTACAGTCCTATACACCAGTAAAATACCATATACCCGTATATACACCATATATTGACTATATAACAGTCCTATAACACAGATATTGATCCTATAACAGTCCTATACAATGTACACTGCACTCTATATGTACATACAGTCAGTATACAATGGAAAACACAGGTCATACATAGGTACATGGAGTCAGTATACAGGTATATAGCGGTGGACACAGGTCATAGATCTGTACATGGAGTCAGTATACAGGTATATAGCGGTGGACACAGGTCATAT
Source organism: Bufo gargarizans (assembly GCF_014858855.1). Lineage (NCBI taxonomy): Eukaryota > Metazoa > Chordata > Amphibia > Anura > Bufonidae > Bufo > Bufo gargarizans. The sequence goes on along the minus strand of NW_025334075.1, from coordinate 157,871 downwards.
ATCCGTACATGGAGTCAGTATACAGGTATATAGCGGTGGACACAGGTCATACATATGTACATGGAGTCAGTATACAGGTATATAGCGGTGGACACAGGTCATACATATGTACATGGAGTCAGTATACAGGTATATAGCGGTGGACACAGGTCATAGATCTGTACATGGAGTCAGTATACAGGTATATAGCGGTGGACACAGGTCATATATCCGTACATGGAGTCAGTATACAGGTATATAGCGGTGGACACAGGTCATACATATGTACATGGAGTCAGTATACAGGTATATAGCGGTGGACACAGGTCATACATATGTACATGGAGTCAGTATACAGGTATATAGCGGTGGACACAGGTCATACATATGTACATGGAGTCAGTATACAGGTATATAGCGGTGGACACAGGTCATACATAGGTACATGGAGTCAGTATACAGGTATATAGCGGTGGACACAGGTCATACATAGGTACATGGAGTCAGTATACAGGTATATAGCGGTGGACACAGGTCATAGATCTGTACATGGAGTCAGTATACAGGTATATAGCGGTGGACACAGGTCATATATCCGTACATGGAGTCAGTATACAGGTATATAGCGGTGGACACAGGTCATACATAGGTACATGGAGTTAGTATACAGGTATATAGCGGTGGACACAGGTCATACATATGTACATGGAGTCAGTATACAGGTATATAGCGGTGGACACAGGTCATACATATGTACATGGAGTCAGTATACAGGTATATAGCGGTGGACACAGGTATATAGCGGTGGACACAGGTCATACATATGTACATGGAGTTAGTATACAGGTATATAGCGGTGGACACAGGTCATATATCCGTACATGGAGTCAGTATACAGGTATATAGCGGTGGACACAGGTATATAGCGGTGGACACAGGTCATACATAGGTACATGGAGTCAGTATACAGGTATATAGCGGTGGACACAGGTCATACATATGTACATGGAGTTAGTATACAGGTATATAGCGGTGGACACAGGTCATACATATGTACATGGAGTCAGTATACAGGTCATATATCTGTACATGGAGTTAGTATACAGGTATATAGCGGTGGACACAAGTCATACATATGTACATGGAGTCAGTATACATGTATATAGCGGTGGACACAGGTCATACATATGTACATGGAGCCAGTATACAGGTATATAGCGGTGGACACAGGTCATACATATGTACATGGAGCCAGTATAGAGGTATATAGCGGTGGACACAGGTCATATATCCGTACATGGAGTCAGTATACAGGTATATAGCGGTGGACACAGGTCATACATATGTACATGGAGTCAGTATACAGGTATATAGCGGTGGACACAGGTCATACATATGTACATGGAGCCAGTATAGAGGTATATAGCGGTGGACACAGGTCATACATATGTACATGGAGTCAGTATACAGGTATATAGCGGTGGACACAGGTCATACATATGTACATGGAGTCAGTATACAGGTATATAGCGGTGGACACAGAGTCATACATATGTACATGGAGTCAGTATACAGATATATAGCGGTGTACACAGGTCATATATCTGTACATGGAGTCAGTATACAGGTATATAGCGGTGGACACAGGTCATACTTATGTACATGGAGTTAGTATACAGGTATATAGCGGTGGACACAGGTCATATATCTGTACATGGAGCCAGTATACAGGTATATAGCGGTGGACACAGGTCATACATAGGTACATGGAGTCAGTATACAGGTATATAGCGGTGGACACAGGTCATACATATGTACATGGAGTCAGTATACAGATATATAGCGGTGGACACAGGTCATATATCTGTACATGGAGTCAGTATACAGGTATATAGCGGTGGACACAGGTCATACTTATGTACATGGAGTTAGTATACAGGTATATAGCGGTGGACACAGGTCATATATCTGTACATGGAGCCAGTATACAGGTATATAGCGGTGGACACAGGTCATACATAGGTACATGGAGTCAGTATACAGGTATATAGCGGTGGACACAGGTCATATATCCGTACATGGAGTCAGTATACAGGTATATAGCGGTGGACACAGGTCATACATATGTACATGGAGTCAGTATACAGATATATAGCGGTGGACACAGGTCATACATATGTACATGGAGTCAGTATACAGGTATATAGCGGTGGACACAGGTCATACATATGTACATGGAGTCAGTATACAGGTATATAGCGGTGGACACAGGTCATATATCGGTACATGGAGTCAGTATACAGGTATATAGCGGTGGACACAGGTCATATATCTGTACATGGAGTCAGTATACAGGTATATAGCGGTGGACACAGGTCATAAATATGTACATGGAGTCAGTATAGAGGTATATAGCGGTGGACACAGGTCATACATATGTACATGGAGTCAGTATACAGGTATATAGCGGTGGACACAGGTCATAGATCTGTACATGGAGTCAGTATACAGGTATATAGCGGTGGACACAGGTCATACATATGTACATGGAGTCAGTATACAGGTATATAGTGGTGGACACAGGTCATACATATGTACATGGAGTCAGTATACAGGTATATAGCGGTGGACACAGGTCATACATATGTACATGGAGTCAGTATACAGGTATATAGCGGTGGACACAGGTCATATATCGGTACATGGAGTCAGTATACAGGTATATAGCGGTGGACACAGGTCATACATAGGTACATGGAGTCAGTATACAGGTATATAGCGGTGGACACAGGTCATATATCTGTACATGGAGTCAGTATACAGGTATATAGCGGTGGACACAGATCATATATCTGTACATGGAGTCAGTATACAGGTATATAGCGGTGGACACAGGTCATATATCTGTACATGGAGCCAGTATACAGGTATATAGCGGTGGACACAGGTCATACATAGGTACATGGAGTCAGTATACAGGTATATAGCGGTGGACACAGGTCATATATCCGTACATGGAGTCAGTATATAGGTATATAGCGGTGGACACGGGTCATACATATGTACATGGAGTCAGTATACAGGTATATAGCGGTGGACACAGGTCATACATATGTACATGGAGTCAGTATACAGGTATATAGCGGTGGACCCGGGTCATACATATGCCATGAGGTTGCTCTCCGGCTGGTGTCCATACCCTGGCGGTACAGAGAGGCTGGATGAGGCTCAGGATCAGCACCACGGCCAGCGGCCTGTCCTAGTCCAGCACATCTGATACTGGATATACAGCATCTCCCCTATAGATACATGGGGACCGCTCTCCATGAATGTGGGAGCATGCAGCATCTCTCTGGACACAGGGAGCTGCCATCATCTCTCCATGCATCCATACACACAGTGCGGTGGGCCGGGGGGCTGACCGGGGGTCTTACCTTAGTGGTGACAATACACAGGCAATCCATGGTCCCCTCCGCTGCTTAACCACATCCAAAATCACTGCAGGAACACCCCTCCCTCCCCCCACACCCGGCCTCCTGTCTGTCCGTCCGTCCGGTGTGGGAGGATAGAGAGAGGGGAAGGGAAAACAGGGTGAGGACGGGGAGAGACAGAGGGAGAGAGAGAGGAGAGAGGGTCTGTGTGGAAGAAAGCAGCCTGCAGCCTTCTGCAGGGGAAGAGGGAGGAGAGACAGCTGAACAGAGAGCAAGAGAGAGAGAGATGGGGGTGGAGAGAGAGACAGAGAAGGAACCCACGCGATACTGCTCTTACTCACTGAAGACACTGTGACTAAGAGACAGAGGAGGGAGAAGAGACTGAGAGGAAGGAGAAGAGACTGAGAGGGAGGAGAAGAGACTGAGAGGAGAGACAGATGAGGGGAAGAGACTGAGAGAAGAGACTGAGAGGAGAGAGAAGAGACTGAGAGGAGAGACAGATGAGGGGAAGAGACTGAGAGGAGAGAGAAGAGACTGAGAGGAAGGAGAAGAGACTGAGAGGAGAGACAGAGGAGGGAGAAGAGACTGAGGAGGGAGAAGAGACAGAGAGAAGAGACTGAGAGGAGAGACAGAGGAGGGAGAAGAGACTGAGAGGAAGAAGAAGAGACTGAGAGGAGAGAGAAGAGACTGAGAGGAGAGAGAAGAGACTGAGAGGAGAGAGAAGAGACTGAGAGGAGAGAGAAGAGACTGAGAGGAGAGACAGATGAGGGGAAGAGACTGAGAGAAGAGACTGAGAGGAGAGAGAAGAGACTGAGGAGAGAGAAGAGACTGAGAGGAGAGAGAAGAGACTGAGAGGAGAGAGAAGAGACTGAGAGGAGAGACAGATGAGGTGAAGAGACTGAGAGAAGAGACAGAGAAGGAGAAGAGACTGAGAGGAGAGAGAAGAGACTGAGAAGAGAGAGAAAAGACTGAGAGGAAGGAGAAGAGACTGAGAGGAGAGAGAAGAGACTGAGAGGAGAGACAGATGAGGGAGAAGAGACAGAGAAGAGACAGAGGAGGGAGAAGAGACAGAGAGAAGAGATAGAGGAGGGAGAAGAGTGAGAGAAGAGACAGAGGAGGGAGAAGAGACTGAGAGGAGAGACAGATGAGGGAGAAGAGACAGAGGAGGGAGAAGAGACTGAGAGGAGAAACAGATGAGGGAGAAGAGACAGAGGAGGGAGAAGAGACAGAGGAGGGAGAAGAGACTGAGAGAGAAGAGACTGAGAGAGAAGAGACAGAGGAGGGAGAAGAGACTGAGATGAGAGAGAAGAGACGAAGAGAAGAGACAGAGGAGGGAGAAGAGACTGAGAGAGAAGAGACAGAGGGGGGAGAAGAGACAGAGAGAAGAGACTGAGAGGAGAGACAGAGGAGGGAGAAGAGGCAGAGGAGGGAGAAGAGGCAGAGGAGGGAGAAGAGACAGAGAGGGAGAAGAGACAGAGGAGAGACTGAGAGGAGAGACAGAGGAGGAAGAAGAGACAGAGGAGGGAGAAGAGACTGAGAGAAGAGGCAGAAGAGAGACAGAGGAGGGAGAAGAGACTGAGAGGAGAGACAGAGGAGGGAGAAGAGACAGAGAGGAGAGAGGAAGAGACAGAGAGGAGAGACTGAGAGGAGAGACAGAGGAGGGAGAAGAGACTGAGAGAAGAGACAGGAGGGAGAAGAGCCTGAGAGAAGAGACAGAGGAGAGAGAAGAGACAGAGGAGGGAGAAGAGCCTGAGAGAAGAGACAGAGGAGAGAGAAGAGACAGAGGAGAGAGAAGAGACTGAGAGAAGAGACAGAGGAGGGAGAAGAGACTGAGAGGAGAGACAGAGGAGGGAGAAGAGACTGAGAGGAGAGACAGAGGAGGGAGAAGAGACTGAGAGGAGAGACATAGGAGGGAGAAGAGACTGAGAGGAGAGACAGAGGAGGGGAGAAGAGACTGAGAGGAGAGACGAGAGGAGAGAGACTGAGAGGAGAGACAGAAGAAGGAGAAGAGACTGAGAGGAGAGACAGAAGAAGGAGAAGAGACTGAGAGGAGAGACAGAAGAAGGAGAAGAGACTGAGAGGAGAGACAGAAGAAGGAGAAGACTGAGAGAGAGACAGAAGAGGAAGAGACTGAGAGGAGAGACAGAAGAAGGAGAATTGAGACTGAGAGGAGAGACAGAAGAAGGAGAAGAGACTGAGAGGAGAGACAGAAGAAGGAGAAGAGACTGAGAGGAGAGACAGAGGAGGGAGAAGAGACTGAGAGGAGAGAGAAGAGATAGAGGAGGGAGAAGAGACTGAGAGGAGAGAGAAGAGACTGAGAGGAGAGAGAAGAGACAGAGGAGGGAGAAGACACTGTGACTAAGAGACAGAGGAGGGAGAAGAAACTGAGAGGAGAGACAGAAGAAGGAGAAGAGACTGAGAAGAGAGACAGAGGAGGGAGAGGAGACAGAGAAGAGACAGAGAAGGGAGAAGAGACAGAGAGAAGAGACAGAGGAGGGAGAAGAGACAGAGAGAAGAGACAGAGGAGGGAGAAGAGACTGAGAGGAGAGACTGAGGAGGGAGAAGAGACTGAGAGGAGAGACTGAGGAGGGAGAAGAGACTGAGAGGAGAGACTGAGGAGGGAGAAGAGGCTGCGAGGAGAGACTGAGGAGGGAGAAGAGACTGAGGAGGGAGAAGAGACAGAGAGAAGAGACAGAGGAGGGAGAAGAGACAGAGAGAAGAGACAGAGGAGAGAGAAGAGTCTGGGAGAAGAGACAGAGGAGAGAGAAGAGTCTGGGAGAAGAGACAGAGGAGAGAGAAGAGACTGAGAGAAGAGACAGAGGAGAGAGAAGAGACTGAGAGAAGAGACAGAGGAGAGAGAAGAGACAGAGGAGAGAGAAGAGACAGAGGAGAGAGAAGAGACAGAGGAGAGAGAAGAGACAGAGGAGAGAGAAGAGACAGAGGAGAGAGAAGAGACAGAGGAGAGAGAAGAGACAGAGGAGAGAGAAGAGACAGAGGAGGGGAAAGAGACAGAGGAGGGGAAAGAGACAGAGGAGGGGAAAGAGACAGAGGAGGGAGAAGAGACAGAGGAGGGAGAAGAGACAGAGGAGGGAGAAGAGACAGAGGAGGGAGAAGAGACAGAGGAGGGAGAAGAGACAGAGGAGGGAGAAGAGACAGAGGAGGGGAAAGAGACAGAGAAGGGGAAAGAGACAGAGGAGGGGAAAGAGACCAGAGGAGGGGAAAGAGACAGAGGAGGGGAAAGAGACAGAGGAGGGAGAAGAGACAGAGGAGGGAGAAGAGACAGAGGAGGGAGAAGAGACAGAGGAGGGAAAGAGACAGAGGAGGGGAAAGAGACAGAGGAGGGGAAAGAGACAGAGGAGGGAAAGAGACAGGGGAGGGGAAAGAGACAGAGGAGGGGAAAGAGACAGAGGAGGGGAAAGAGACAGAGGAGGGGAAAGAGACAGAGGAGGGGAAAGAGACAGAGGAGGGGAAAGAGACAGAGGAGGGAGAAGAGACAGAGGAGGGAGAAGAGACAGAGGAGGAGAAGAGACAGAGAGAGGAGGGAGAAGAGAGAGGGAGAAGGAGAGAGGAGGAGAGAGAGAGAGAAGAGACAGAGAAGAGAGAGAGGAAAGAAAAGAGACAGAGGAGAGAGAAGAGACAGAGGAGAGAGAAGAGACAGAGGAGAGAGAAGAGACAGAGGAGAGAGAAGAGACAGAGGAGAGAGAAGAGACAGAGGAGAGAGAAGAGACAGAGGAGAGAGAAGAGACAGAGGAGAGAGAAGAGACAGAGGAGGGAGAAGACACTGTGACTAAGAGACAGAGGAGGGAGAATGAGAAGAGACAGTATGAAGAAGAGACTGAAAGGAGAGAGAAGAGACAGAGGAGGAAGAAGAGACTGAGAGGAGAGAGAAGAGACTGGGAGGAGAGAGTAGAGACTGAGAGGAGAGAGTAGAGACTGAGAGGAGAGAGGAGAGACTGAGAGGAGAGAGGAGAGACTGAGAGGGAGAGAGGAGAGACTGAGAGGAGAGAGGAGAGACTGAGAGGAGAGAGAAGAGACTTAGAGGAGAGAGAAGAGACTTAGAGGAGAGAGAGAGACAGAGAGGAGAGAGGAGAGACAGAGAGGAGAGAGGAGACAGAGAGGGAGAGAAGAGACAGAGAGGGAGAGAAGAGACAGAGAGAAGAGACAGAGGAGAGAGAAGAGACAGAGGAGAGAGAAGAGACAGAGGAGAGAGAAGAGACAGAGGAGAGAGAAGAGACTTGTTCAAAGACATTGTTCTTGAGAGAACTCACAACCCTGAACATGGCACAAACCATTCTCAAACAGACAGAATTACAACTGCAAGACCCCAAACCTCACCACTAATACAATACAACAACAATACACCCAGCCAAAGAACTGGTCCACGAAGATGGCAAGAATGGAAACCACCCACCTCAAGATGGATATCAAGACCACAACAGAACAGAGAAAAGGAGGAGGAGATAATAACCCTCCTCAGCACATTATGCAATGATGTGACTGAGCTAAAAAAGCAAAAAAGACAAGACAATGACAACCACCTATAAACCGGTTGGTCCCAAGAAATTCACCCATTACAAGGTATATAAATATACAAACAAAAAATGACATCATTAGTAATCAGTAGCTGGAACATTCAGGGTCTGAATGCTTCAGCCTTCGGATCCAAAGTAGATGATCCAGATTTCAAGCAAAGACTATATGAGACGGACATACAAATCCTCCTGGAAACATGGACCAGGGCACAGGATGAACCATCAGTACCTACTGGCTATAGGGAATTCTCTGTCCCCGCACAGAAAGATAAAAACATCAAACAGGGCCGATGTTCAGGAGGAATACTAGTCTGGTACAAGGAGGAGCTACATGGGAACATCAATGCAATCAAAAAAGGAGAGAGCCACATCTGGCTAAGAATAAGCAGCTCCATCCTCACCTCCCAGTCTGACATCTACCTGTGTGCAGCATACATTGCCCCAGCAGAGTCTCAATATTTCAGACCAGACACCTATGAGATCCTACAAAATGAGGTCATCCACTTCCAATCCCTGGGACAAGTGCTCATCTGCGGAGACCTCAATGCCAGGACAGGAAGGGAAAAGGACTATACAAGTTCTGATGGCAACACATACATACTGGGCCATGCAAATTACGACCAGGAGGCCATACAGAATCAAAGAAACAGCTATGACAGTACAACCAACAAAAACGGAAGAAAATTGCTGAATGTGTGTCGCAGTCTGGGCCTATACATCCTCAACGGGCGTACCAAGGGAGACTCTCTAGGAAGGTACACATTTAGCTCCCATGTAGGCAGCAGTGTGGTAGACTATGCCATCACAGATATGAACCCCACACTCATCAATGGTTTTACAGTCACCCCACAAACACACCTATCAGACCACAACCAACTACTGCTATACATCAAATCTTCTAGCAAACCATCACCAAAACTCCACCGGGCGTCTCTCCGCAATCTGCCACCATCATTTAAATGGTCCAAACAGTCTACCACAAAATACAGAGAGGTAACTGACAGACCCGACATTAAAAAACAGCTTGAAAACTTCCAAAACACCACCTATGAGATAAGCCCACCAGGTGTGAACCAGGCAGCAAAAGACTTCCATAAAATACTACACACTATTGCAGAAACAGCCCAGCTGAGAAAAACCAACTACAAGAAACCACCCAACAAACAATCCAATAAATGGTTCGACAAAGAATGCAAAGCATTAAGGAACACCTTACGGACCGTCTCCAATAACAAACACAGAGACCCTGACAACGCTGACCTAAGGATAGCCCATAGCACCCTACAGAAAAAGTACAAACAAACCCTTAAAAAGAAAAAGCAAGACCTCATCTCCAAAAACCTGCAACAGCTGGAAGAGGCACTTCAGGAAAACTCTTTCTGGGGAAACATGGAAGAATATTGGCTCAGCACCCAGGAAAAACAACCTAAACATCCAAAATGGCGACATCTGGCTCAACTACTTTAAGGACCTCTACAAAAAACATCATCAAAAGACTAAATGACATGGAGGAAAAAATTAAGGACTTCCAGAACCCCCTAGATGTACCGATCACACCACAAGAAATTGGGGAGAAAATACAAAACCTGCAAACCAAAAAATCCAGTGGGATGGATGGAATCCTGCCAGAGATGATTAAACACGGCTCCCCAGAGGTACACGCTGCAATGTGTAAACTGTTCAATCTGGTCCCGAGTGCTGGTTACTACCCTACAGTATGGAACCAAGGCCTCATAACACCCATCCATAAGAGTGGAGACCAGTATGATCCATCCAACTACAGGGGGATATGTGTCAGCAGCACACTAGGGAAACTATTCAACAGTATCCTCAACAAACGGATCCTCAACTTCCTGACACAACACAACGTCCTCAGCAGAAGTCAGGCGGGGTTCATGCCAAACCATCGCACTACAGACCACATCTACACCCTGCACAGCCTCATCAAGAACCATGTCCACCATACAAAACATGGGAAGATATTCGCCTGCTTTGTGGACTTTAAGAAGGCATTTGACTCAGTGTGGCACCCAGGCCTGTTCCTCAAACTATTGGAGAGCGGAATAGGAGGGAAAACATACGACGTCATTAAGAGTTCATACACTGAGAACAGCTGCAGCGTAAAGGTGAATGGGAAAAGAACTGAACACTTCCGGCAGGCCCGAGGAGTCAGACAGGGCTGCAGCCTAAGTCCAACCCTCTTCAACATCTACATCAATGGACTGGCAGCAGCTCTAGAATCCTCCCCAGCACCAGGACTGACTCTACATGACACCGAGGTGAAGTTCCTGCTGTATGCGGATGACCTCCTACTTCTGTCACCAACAGAGAAAGGCCTACAAGACAGCCTGGAAGTTCTGGAGAAATACAGCGCCACATGGGCACTACCAATCAACTCGAGCAAAACAAAAACCATGGTGTTCCAAAAGAAAAATACAAAACAAACATAGAGCCCTTCCTTCACAATAAACAACTGCACTGTAGATGAAACTAACAGCTACACATACCTCGGCCTAGACATTACCCAATCAGGAAGCTTCAAGCCGGCCATAGAGGCACTAAAAGACAAGGCATGCAGAGCCTACTATGCCATCAGGAGATGGTTGTACCACCTAAAACCACCCGTGAGAGTCTGGCTCAGAATATTTGACAGCGTCATCGCCCCAATTCTTCTTTATGGCAGTGAAGTTTGGGGTCCTGTCACCTACCCAGACCAATCCAAATGGGACCCCAGCCCAACAGAAATATTCCATCTGGAATTTTGCAAGCACCTCCTCCAAGTCCATCGGAGCACCTCCAACAGTGCTTGCCAATCCGAGTTGGGCAGATTTCCCTTACTTCTCGCAGTACAGAAGAGGGCGCTATCATACTGGGACCACCTACAAAACAGCAGTCCCAACTCCTACCACCATAAAGCCTTACTGGACAGTAAGAACCAGTCCAAGCCGTGTGGCCTGCAACAACTTATCAACACCTTGTCTCCCCAAAACTCTCAACAATGCGGCCTGACAAAATCTCAAATAAAAATCATAATTGATAACTCCAAAGTAAAACATGTCGGAGAATGGAGATACGAAATAACAAACTCCCAAAAAACTATTGATTTACCAGTCACTGCAGAGAGACTACAAACTGGCCCCGTACCTGGAGGTGCTACAAGACCCCAAAGACAGACAGACGATGAGCCAGTACAGACTGAGCGCCCACAGCCTGGAAATGGAATTAGGGCGGCACAGACAGACCTACAAACCCAGGGAGAGGAGACTGTGCCAGCAATGTGACCAGGGGGTCCCGGAGGACGAGGAACACTTCCTGCTACATTGCCCCAAGTACTCATCAGTGAGGGACACTCACTTCCAGAGACTCTCCGCTCTCATCCCGGAGAAGAGGAAACTCCAAATTCTACTGGGAGAAGAGGAGCCAATGGTGAAGAGAGCTGCCCAATATGTGACAGCGTGTCACAGACTGAGAGGGACATGAGAAACTGAGGACGTCCACAGACTTATGTCCATTCCCCTTTATATTACCCCCCTCCCCTTTATATTACCCCCCTCCCCTTTATATTACCCCCCTCCCCTTTATATTACCCCCCTCCCCTTTATATCACCCCCCTCCCCTTTATATCACCCCCCTCCCCTTTATATTACCCCCTCCCCTTTTCCTATGCAAACTCAACTGCTTTGGCAATGCTAACATATATCTGGTCCTGCCAATAAAGCTTATTTGAATTTGAAATTGACTGAGGAGGGAGAAGAGACTGAGGAAGGAGAAGAGACACAGAGGAAGGAGAAGAGACACAGAGGAAGGAGAAGAGATACAGAGGAAAGGAAGGAGAAGAGACACAGAGGAAGGAGAAGAGACACAGAGGAGAGAGATAAGAGAAACAGAGGAGAGAGAGAAGAGACACAGGGGAAGGAAAAGAGAAACAGAGGTGAGAGAAGAGACACAGAGGACAGATAAAAGAGAAGAGACACAGAGGACAGAGGTCAGAGAAGAGACACAGAGGTCAGAGAAGAGACACAGAGGTCAGAGAAGAGAGAAGATGCTATAAAAGTAGAGCACCGCACACCGTTGTTGCCAGTGCCAGCAAGGACTTGTCAGTCTTAGCACATTAAATATAGATTTGCGGAACGCGGATTTTCATTTGCAGTTCAAGGCATTTTATTCACGTCACATCACACAGAGTTCATGATCCAGTAATTTCTCAGAAGCGCCATTGATTATGGGTATTAGACTACGTGACCGGATGTTTCGGCCTGTCAAGGCCTTTCTCGGCGGTCTATTATCTTAGTGTGACTTCTCTGTGGCTCCGGCACTAGATCACTGAGAAGAGACACAGAGAAGAGAGAAAAGGACAGAGAAGAGAGAAGAGACACAGAGGACAAAGAAGAGAGAAGATACACAAAGGACAGAGGACAGAGAAGAGACACAGAGGACAGAGAAAAGAAGAGACACAGAGGACAGAGAAAAGAAGAGACACAGAGAAGAGACACAGAGAAGAGAGAAGAGACACAGAGGAGAGAGAAGAGACACAGAGGAGAGAGAAGAGACACAGAGGAGAGAGAAGAGACACAGAGGAGAGAGAAGAGACACAGAGGAGAGAGAAGAGACACAGAGGAGAGAGAAGAGACACAGAGGAGAGAGAAGAGACACAGAGGAGAGAGAAGAGACACAGAGGAGAGAGAAGAGACACAGAGGAGAGTGAAGAGACACAGAGGAGAGTGAAGAGACACAGAGGAGAGTGAAGAGACACAGAGGAGAGTGAAGAGACACAGAGGAGAGTGAAGAGACACAGAGGAGAGAGAAGAGACACAGAGGAGAGAGAAGAGACACAGAGGAGAAAGAAGAGACACAGAGGAGAGAGAAGAGACACAGAGACACAGAGAAGAGACACAGAGAAGAGAGAAGAGACACAGAGAAGAGACACAGAGGAGAGTGAAGAGACACAGAGGAGAGTGAAGAGACACAGAGGAGAGTGAAGAGACACAGAGGAGAGTGAAGAGACACAGAGGAGAGTGAAGAGACACAGAGGAGAGAGAAGAGACACAGAGGAGAGAGAAGAGACACAGAGGAGAGAGAAGAGACACAGAGGAGAGAGAAGAGACACAGAGGAGAGAGAAGAGACACAGAGGAGAGAGAAGAGACACAGAGGAGAGAGAAGAGACACAGAGGAGAGAGAAGAGACACAGAGGAGAGAGAAGAGACACAGAGGAGAGAGAAGAGACACAGAGGAGAGAGAAGAGACACAGAGGAGAGAGAAGAGACACAGAGGAGAGAGAAGAGACACAGAGGAGAGAGAAGAGACACAGAGAAGAAACACAGAGAAGAGAGAAGAGACACAGAAGAGAGAAGAGACACAGAGGAGAGAGAAGAGACACAGAGGAGAGAGAAGAGACACAGAGAAGAGAGAAGAGACACAGAGGAGAGAGAAGAGACACAGAGGAGAGAGAAGAGACACAGAGGAGAGAGAAGAGACACAGAGGAGAGAAGAGACACAGAGGAGAGAGAAGAGACACAGAGGAGAGAGAAGAGACACAGAGGAGAGAGAAGAGACACAGAGAGAGAGAAGAGACACAGAGAGAAGAGACACAGAGAAGAAAGAGAAGAGAGAAGAGACACAGAGAAGAGAGAAGAGACACAGAGAAGAGAGAAGAGACACAGAGAAGAAACACAGAGAAGAGAGAAGAGACACAGAGAAGAAACACAGAGAAGAGAGAAGAGACACAGATGAGAGTGAAGAGACACAGAGGAGAGTGAAGAGACACAGAGGAGAGAGAAGAGACACAGAGGAGAGAGAAGAGACACAGAGGAGAGAGAAGAGACACAGAGGAGAGAGAAGAGACACAGAGGAGAGAGAAGAGACACAGAGGAGAGTGAAGAGACACAGAGGAGAGAGAAGAGACACAGAGGAGGGAGAAGAGACACAGAGGAGAGAGAAGAGACGCAGAGGAGAGTGAAGAGACGCAGAGGAGAGTGAAGAGACACAGAGGAGAGTGAAGAGACACAGAGGAGAGAGAAGAGACACAGAGGAGAGAGAAGAGACACAGAGGAGAGAGAAGAGACACAGAGGAGAGAGAAGAGACACAGAGAAGAGAGAAGAGACAGAGAGAAGAGACACAGAGAAGAGAGAAGAGACACCGAGTAGAGAGAAGAGACACAGAGGAGAGTGAAGAGACACAGAGGAGAGTGAAGAGACACAGAGGAGAGAGAAGAGTCAGAAAAAGTGAAAGAGAGAGAAGAGACAGAAGGGAGTAGAGACAGAGAAAGTGAAGAAATAGAGAGGAGAGAGACCAAACACATAAGAGAGAAGAGACACAGAGGAGAGAGAGAGAGACGAGACACAGAGGAGAGAGAGAGAGACGAGACACAGAGGAGAGAGAGAGAGACGAGACACAGAGGAGAGAGAGAGACGAGACACAGAGGAGAGAGAGACGAGACACAGAGGAGAGAGAGACGAGACACAGAGGAGAGAGAGAGACGAGACACAGATGAGAGAGAGAGAGACGAGACACAGAGGAGAGAGAGAGAGATGAGACACAGAGGAGAGAGAGAGAGATGAGACACAGAGGAGAGAGAGAGAGATGAGACACAGAGGAGAGAGAGAGAGATGAGACACAGAGGAGAGAGAGAGACGAGACACAGAGGAGAGAGAGAGACGAGACACAGAGGAGAGAGAGAGACGAGACACAGAGGAGAGAGAGAGACGAGACACAGAGGAGAGAGAGAGACGAGACACAGAGGAGAGAGAGAGACGAGACACAGAGGAGAGAGAGAGACGAGACACAGAGGAGAGAGAGAGACGAGACACAGAGGAGAGAGAGAGACGAGACACAGAGGAGAGAGAGAGACGAGACACAGAGGGGAGAGAAGAGAAGACACATAAGAGAGAAGAGACACAAAGAGAGAAGATAGAAAAGAGAGGAGAAAGAACCCACACAATGCTGCTCTTACATAGACACTATGACTAAGAGACAGAGGAGGGAGAAGGGACACAGAGGAGAGACACAGAGGAGATACGCGGAGGACAGACGCGGAGGGCAGACACCGAGAACAGAAACCGAGAGGAGATAGAAAAAGAAGAGAGAGGAACATGGAGAGAAGAGATAGACAGAAGGAACTTAGGTGATACTGCTCCTAATGCATAAAGACACTGTGGCCAGGGGCGTAGCTACAGTGGAAGCGGCTGCTTTGGGGCCCGAACTCAGAAGGGGCCCACCCAGGAGGAGGACTAAAAGCTTGCATCGTCAGGGCCCTCTCAACAATATTATACAATGACTGTATATACAGTGACACTGTAAGGAGCGGACTGAGAGGCTGCTGGGTCTCCTCGGAGAGATTGATCTTCACTAGTCACAGGACTGAGGGTTGTACAGGAGGACGGCGTTTCCAAGTTTCTGGAGGGGGGCCCAATAAAAAACTTGCTGCAGGGCCTAGTCATTTCTAGTTACGCCACTGACTGTGGCTAAGAAACAGAGTAGACAGAAGAGACAAAGAGAGAGAAGAGGTAGAGAAAGTGGCAGAAGAGGCATGGAGAAGATCTAGAAAGCGACAGACAGGAGAAAGAGAATTGACTGAGAATAGAAAGAAAGAAGGAACCAAATGCGACTATAAGACATAGCAGGGAGAAAGGACATAGAGGGGAGAGACGAGACAGAGAAAGTAAAGAGGAGAGAGAAGAGACAGCCTAGGCCTCTCACCCAGCTAAGCCAGTACTCTCTGATCTGATGAGAAGCAATCTCCCCGAAACAGCTGTCTGCAGATGAGGTGCTGGCTTATCTAATATCCAAGTCATGTCTCAAGGTCTATTTAAAGAAATTGATCTATTCGATCGCTGGTGGTATGAGAGGTGGAGCTTATTGTCAGCTCATTTGCATCCCTTTCTTCCCAGAATTCTAGGCCTATAAGTCTCATCATGCCGAATAAGGCGCTCTCTCCCCTCAGAGAAATAGTACCCCCCAAATAGAGACATGGTAACTTGGTACATGGACTCATCTGTGGGAGGTGGACAGTGGAAAGGACTCTCCTCTGTGACTACAGACATGGTGACATGGTAACATGGTACACGGACTCATCTGTGGTAGGTGGACGGGGAAAGGACTCTCCTCTGTGACTACAGACATGGTAACATGGTACATTTGCTCATCTGTGGTAGGTGGACAGAGGAAAGGACTCTCCTCTGTGACTACAGACATGGTAACTTGGTGCAAGGACTCATCTGTGGTAGGTGGAGAGGGAAAGGTCTCTCCTCTGTGACTACAGACATGGTGACATGGTAAAAGGACTCATCTGCGGTAGGTGGACAGGGAAAGGTCTCTCCTCTGTGACTACAGACATAGTGACATGGTAACATGGTACAAGGACTCATCTGTGGTAGGTGGACAGAGGAAAGGACTCTCCTCTGTGACTACAGACATGGTAACTTGGTGCAAGGACTCATCTGTGGTAGGTGGAGAGGGAAAGGTCTCTCCTCTGTGACTACAGACATGGTGACATGGTAAAAGGACTCATCTGCGGTAGGTGGACAGGGAAAGGTCTCTCCTCTGTGACTACAGACATAGTGACATGGTAACATGGTACAAGGACTCATCTGCGGTAGGTGGACAGAGGAAAGGACTCTCCTCTGTGACTACAGACATGGTAACTTGCTACAAGGACTCATCTGTGGTTGCTGGACGGGGTAAAGGTCTCTCCTCTGTGACTACAGACATGGTAACTTGCTACAAGGACTCATCTGTGGTTGCTGGACGGGGTAAATGACTCTCCTCTGTGACTACAGACATGGTAACTTGGTACTAGGACTCATCTGTGGTAGGTGGACAGTGGAAAGGACTCTCCTGCTCCCCAGAGCACTTAAGAAGTAATCTGACTGTACAAATAACATCTACCATCTCAAACTCTGTTAATATTATAACTGAACACCTACAGAAACATAATGATTTGTGCCTCCTCCCTAGTGTAAAAAACTTTGTATGCTCAATGGTGATAAGTCATCTTTAAGTCTTCTCAGTAGACTAGAAGCTCACTGTTTCCTCTCACCAGGGTTTATAGGGCAGTAAATAAGTCTGTAGTTCTGTCCTCATGAGGAAGGAGGCGCTCTGAAGTAAGGAGCTTCTTGCAGGTGAAGGATCTCAAATGTCTTTAGGACAGAAGGGTCTCCAGTCAAGTTACAGAATGCCTCTGTGGCGAAACCAACCTCGACACTGGGTTTTGGAGGGGGCTGTTTGAAGGCCTCTTGCCTCAGGATTATGGCCCATGCTAACTTTTGAACCCCTGAACCTATTCCAGGGAATTTTGGATAGGTTTGTCCCCAAGTTATACTGTTTAAATTGATGTAAGTTATATGTATGGACAATGTAACCTCACAAAGTTGTAACAACTTATAATAAGTGTAACTTGTCAGCTTGGGAGGAATATGCTGGGTGTGGTTCTATTGTCCCATTGTCCCATTGTGTGTTTAAATGGTGATGTCTGTCCTGTTGTCTCCACATGTGTATTGGCGATCTCCCCTTTGTCCTGAGAGATAATTGGATTGCCCCCGGTTGTCTCTCAGCAGAGGGGAGGAAACCATGATGCATTGTGGGGATATGTTGTATCTGTCCTGTGTCGCAGTCTCCCTTCTGGTCCTCTAGGGGGCGGGAACGATTGGTTGCTGTATTTACATTGTGTTGTGAATTACTGATTGGTTGGATTTCAAAACCCTGTGGGCAGTACTATGTTTGTTTTTTTATCAATAAAAGAGGCTGTACTTGAAGTACAGTCAGAGCACTGCTTGACCCTCAACATGGAGCCTTGTCTCGTTATTGGGGGAATTCCCTGTATGCTGTTGGAGACTGATTGCCAGGAGTGTAAGCCGACTGGACGCTTTTCCTGTTCGTCTGCTGACAGCTACTTGCGAGGTTCCAGTTTGGAGTGCTATTTTGTATCCAGTTCGGGAGGTTGGTTTTCTGCAGTAGCTGTGCCTGCATCTCAGAAAGGGGCATATCGCCTAAACGGATTTTAACCCCTTGTCTGCTGAAACGGTGCCGTTACATTGGTGGCAAGCAGCGGGATCATTCCTACAGCCAGAAGGACAGCTACAGGAGACACCATTTCTGTGGATTCTACAATTTAAGGGCAACGCATGTCTCAGTACAGTGACCCTAAAAGCACCAGGATGGAACCAGCAGTGGAGTACAGATACTCTGTGGAGGAATTTGACCGTATGATGTGGTTGCGGCTGAACTTCTTCGGACCCAATCCAGCTGAGAAATACGTGAAGTTCGTGAGGAGTCTAGTGTCTAAGACCCTACTATACCGGGCAGAAGGTGAAGGTCAGCTGCCACGTTGGGTGGACCTCCATCGGAAGTTACGGTTGCGGGACAGTGGGAGCCTAGTCTCCATTCCCCAGCGGCAGTGTGAAGTGCAGGGAGAGGAGAGCAGCGGCCTCCCTCCCCAGCGGCAGGCTGAGTTACAGGGGGCAGAGGTAGTTGTTCCTGCCCCCCAGCAGCAGAGTGATATGCCGGGAAGGCAGTGTGAAATGCAGGGAGGGGAGAGCAGCGGCCTCCCTCCCCAGCGGCAGGCTGAGTTACAGGGGGCAGAGGTAGTTGTTCCTGCCCCCCAGCAGCAGAGTGATATGCCGGGAAGGCAGTGTGAAATGCAGGGAGAGGAGAGCAACGGCCTCCCTCCCCAGCGGCAGGCTGAGTTACAGGGGGCAGAGGTAGTTGTTCCTGCCCCCCAGCAGCATGATTTTTTGGGAATTGGGAGCCGAGTCTCCATTCCCCAGCGGCAGACGGAGTTACAGGGGGCAGAGACAGTCGGTCCTGTCCCCCAGCGGCAGAGTGTCCTACAGGGAATAGAGAGCCCAGTCTCCTTTCCCCAGCAGCAGGACACTGTATTGGGAGCGGAGGCGGTCGGTCGCCCTCCCCAGCGGCTGGAAGTATGTATGGGAGAGGAGCTCGTTACTCCCTCTTCCCAGCGGCAGCTTAACGCACCAGGGGGAGACAGTAAGCCCCACAACAGTGCAGATGGGACCGTGGTCTCTGCACTTACAGCACAGGGGGTAGAGACAGTCGGTCTCCCCCTCCAACAACCAGGCTCCAACCAGGCTTCTTCCGTGGTAGCGCTGGCACCAGGGCAGAGTACCGCTGATCCCTGCCCACAAAGCAACCTCCACTCCAAGCCAGGGAGCAACACAAAGACCGGGAGTACCAGCTTCCAACATAACCTTGGTGGACTCACTGGACAGAGACAGGCTACGAAATTCAGCAGGTCCAGTATTGGGTTGTGGGTGGGCTGCCAGACTAACTCAGGTACCGACCGGCGTGAGGTCAGTTATCTGGTTAGTCTTCCCTGGGGGGGGGAGATGTGTGGCGAAACCAACCTCGCCACTGGGTTTTGGACGGGGCTGTTTGAAGGCCTCTTGCCTCAGGATTATGGCCCATGCTAACTTTTGAACCCATGAACCTATTCCAGGGAATTTTGGATAGGTTTGTCCCCCAAGTTATACTGGTTAAATTGATGTACGTTATATGTATGGACAATGTAACCTCACAAAGTTGTAACAACTTATAATAAGTGTAACTTGTCAGCTTGGGAGGAATATGCTGGGTGTGGTTCTATTGTCCCATTGTCCCATTGTGTGTTTAAATGGTGATGTCTGTCTTGTTGTCTCCACATGTGTATTGGTGATCTCCCCTTTGTCCTGAGAGATAATTGGATTGTCTTCGGTCGTCTCCCAGGCAGAGAGGAGGAAACCATGATGCATTGTGGGGATATGTTGTATCTGTTCTGTGTCGCAGTCTCCCTTCTGGTCCTCTAGGGGGCGGGAACGATTGGTTGCTGTATTTACATTGTGTGTTGTGAATTACTGATTGGTTGGATTTCAAAACCCTGTGGGCAGTACTATGTTTGTTTTTTTTATCAATAAAAGAGGCTGTACTTGAAGTAGTCAGATCACTGCTTGACCCTCAACACGGAGCCTTGTCTCGTTATTGGGGGGATTCCCTGTATGCTGTTGGAGACTGATTGCCAGGAGTGTAAGCTGACTGGACGCTTTTCCTGTTCGTCTGCTGACAGCTACTTGTAAGGTTCCAGTTTGGAATGCTATTTTGTATCCAGTTCGGGAGGTTGGTTTTCTGCAGTAGCTGTGCCTGCATCTCAGAAAGGGGCATATCGCCTAAACAGATTTTAACCCCTTGTCTGCTGAAACGGTGCCGTTACAGCCTCCTTCCCCTCTAGTGGGATCCCAGAAATGCTGTCACTTCTGATTCTTTGTTGAGGACGTTCTACTGCAATTGTGAGATTGTGAGATTGTGAAACAGCTATTTCTGCATAATGTCTTTACTTAAACTGTCATTTGGCATTCCGGGCACTAGAGGCCACTGTTTTGCAGCTACAGCAGCACACTCTGAGATTTAAATATGTCCTCTGTAGCGGCACAGTACGACTTGCAGGCTCTGCTGTGTCCGCCATCGGCTAGGCCTGTCCAGTGGGCAGGGACGTTGACTGTGGATATAGCGTTTTCTATGCATGTTTGCATTGTTCTTATGTTACTCGTTGTCTAAGTAAAGTTTCTGTTCTTGCATAGTAAGCTGGTGTCAGTGTCGCTTTTCTTGTCTGTGACTTCGCTGTATTCTGGGGAGCCCACCCCGGTACACGGCTTACAACTTGGTGTAGTCGGCAGGATACAGCAACAGTTATGGACCGGAACGCGGCGGGAGATCGTCCCCCGACACCAGTGGTGCCGGATCAGGACCCAGCCCAGGGTACACAGGCGCAAGTCCAGCTTGCCCCCAACAATATGGCTACCCCAGTAGGATACATCCCTGTAGGGGCACTACTGCGTCATCTGCCAAAGTATGACGGTAACAACATGACATTGCAGGACTGGACTGAAAGGGTTCGAAGTGCGGTTAAAATGTGTAACCTGACCCCCGAACTGCGGGCCAAGGTTGCATTGGGAGCCCTAGAGGGTGACGTCAGGCGGACAGTGATGGTAAGGCCTGACTCTGAGAGAGATACCCTAGAGAAGATATTCTCCCTGCTAGAGAGAGCCCAAGGGGGGTGGGCCAAAGTGGTACAGTTACGGAGTCACTTCTTTAACCGACCCCAGCAAGAGGGGGCGATACCCTGATGCAATATTCCAATGATCTACAGGAGACACTGAATGAGATACAACGACGAGACCCTGAGGCTATGGGCGCATTCCGGGAGGTGGACCGGCTTCTATGAGATCGGTTCATAGTGGGGCTCTCCAATAAATTCCTACAAGATGAATTACAAGAGATGACCCGAACAATGGCCGATATGACATTCTACAGCATTTATTTAGCCGCTGTAGAGAGGGAGGAAGAGCCCATACCGGAGGCAGCGAGAGTGGTGAATAGCGCGCATGTTTCAAGGGACCGGCCGGGATCTGAAGAATCGGAGTCCTTAAAGGATGTGGTCCAGGCCCTGCGAGCTGAATTGAAAGAGCTTCGGCTGGAAGTGTCCCAGATGAAGGTGGAACCGTCCTGGCCTATGAAACTGTCCCCGCACCTCGTGTCACTCCACCCAGAATAACCCCGGTGAGGGGGCCGGGCAGAAGAGGGCCCCTCTGTTGGGTTTGCCGAAAATATGGCCAGAGAGTGCCCAGAAAAGGTAGCGTCAGAGCCGACGTTAAACTTCCGACCGCTGCAGTAGCTGGGCGTCCTGCGGCGATGCACCAGAAGTTAAGCCCTCTGCGTGAAGAACGTGATCTGTATGCCAGCAGCCCCGTATTAGAAGCCGAGCTGGCAGGCCGAAAGGTTTGCTGCCTAGTTGATACAGGGTCAGAGTGCACTCTAATGCCTTTGGAGTTGTTTGAGAGGCACTTCGGGCATATGATGGAGCCCGAAGATGGGAGCGTCATCAGGCTGACGATAATAGAGAGATGGATGTTCGAGGGCTAGTCTGGATGCGGGTCCGACTGTTTGGGCAAGACATCGGCAAGAAAGGGGACGAATGGTCCACCAGCACGGTGGACCATTCGTCCCGGAAAGGAATGGACATGACCCTGGGCATGAATATACTGACAGACCTAGATCATCAACTCTATGCCAAAGAAGGGCCGAAGTACTGGCAACGGGCCACCGCACACCGGCCTACCCAGAAGGTCTTACAACAAATGGTGAGGAGCTGTAGCCTGCAAAAGAGTAACCTGTCCGGACGGGCCATTGGAGATGAGGGTGCTACGGAGGACTCCGTTGAAGATCCCACCTCGACAGGAGCGAATATTGATGCTGCCAGTGGGGGCTGGACGACGACTGAATGGACTGGAGGTCCTGATCGAGCCTGCTTATCAAGAAGAAACGCAGATTCGCCCACTGGTAGCACGGGCCCTTGCCGTTGTGAAAGACGGATGTGTGCCTATACGCTGCTGTAATGTTGAGGACTGCGAGTTAACCGTCCCTGCAAACACCCTGCTGGCCAAAGTTTATGTGTCCGAAGGGGGTATCGCTCGACGAAGGGGCTTTACACTGCAGCCGGATAGGAGATCAGCCTGGACCTATGCTGTGGAGGTCCATTCAAGCGAAATCCTGACAGCAAAGTGGAACGGTCGAGTGATCATGGCCCGTATGGGGGTGGACTGCAGAACCCTGACCCCGGGGGAACAAAAGCTGCTGGAAGACACCCTCTGGGAATTTCAGGAGGCCTTCTCAAGACATGATGAGGACTTTGGGTGTGCTACTGCCATCGAACATGAAATCCCAACCGGTGATGCTTCGCTGATCAGGGAACGCTACCGGCAGATCCCACCTAAGATATATCAGGAGGTGAAAGATATGGTGGCCAGCATGTTAGAGAAGCGGATGATCCAGGAAAGTCAAAGTCCGGTAGTCTTGGTGCGGAAGAAAGACGGGAGTCTCCGGTTCTGCGTGGATTATCGGGAGCTGAATGCTCAGACCGTCTGGGATGCCTACCCCCTTCCGCAGATTGAAGAGTCATTATCAGCCCTAAGCCAAGCTAAGTTCTTCTCAACTCTTGACTTGGCTAGTGGGTACTGGCAGGTGACGGTGGCCAAGAAAGACAAAGCCAAGACGGCCTTCATTCTACCTACGGGACTCTACGAGTTCAACCGGATGCCCTTCGGCCTCTTCAATGCTCCGGGGACATTCCAGCGATTGATGGAACACTGTCTGAGGGACCTCAACTTCGAATCAGTATTGATATACCTGGATGACATAGTATTCAGGGCCTTCTTTGAAGATCACCTCCAGAAGCTGCGACAAGTCTTGGGACGGCTACGAGACCATGGGCTCAAGATCAAGCCAAAGAAATGCCAGCTGTTCCGACAGCAGATAGAGTACTTAGGACATGTGGTCACCCAGAAGGGGTAAAACCAGCCCTCAGCAAGGTGGAGGCCGTTCAGAAGTGGCCCCGGCCAAGTACGCTACGGGAGGTACGGGCGTTCGTGGGACTGGCCAGCTACTACAGGAGGTTTATACCCAAATTCGCTCATCTGGTGGGCCCGTTAAACGAGTTGCTAAGAGGCACGGCTGGGGGTCCGAAGAAACGCCCGTCAACTGGGGGCCCCGGCAACAAGAGGCCTTTGAAGCGGTGAAAGAGGTGCTGACCAATGCCCTGATCCTGGCTTACGCACGGTTTGATACCCCATTCCTGCTGTATACTGATGGAAGCCTACATGGTCTGGGGGCCGTCTTGTCCCAAGTCCAGGATGGACGGGAGAGAGTCATCGCCTATGGGAGCCAGTCCCTAAGAGAGTCAGAACGCAACCCTGATAACTCTAGCTCCTTTAAACTGGAACTACTGGCACTGGTGTGGGCCATGACTGAAAGGTTTGCAGAATACCTGTGTGACGAGACCAATCTTGCCACATTGCATTGGAGAAGCCTGGTTGCCCGCCTGCTCCCTTTAGACTATGGCCCCATGTTGAAACGCTTGATTTTCCCCTGCAAAGACATGAAAATTCGGGTAATTTGGTACTTGCCCTATTTGAACAGTGATACCCCAGATAGCTATGCCATGGAGCCCATTCGGATAACGAAAGACTATGTGAAATTAAAGACTTTGGCTCCATGGCGATTCTACTGTATTCGTGTAGTCTGAGTGCCATTCACCTAATAATATGCACTCAGATTTGAGCTATCTGGGGATATGTTAAATGTCTGTGTTTACTGTAAGGGTTGTGACATTGTGTGTTTAAATGGTGATTTCTGTCCTGTTGTCCCCACATGTGTATTGGCGATTTCCCTTTGTCCTGAGAGATAATTGGATTGCTCCTCGGTTGTCTCCAGGGCAGAGAGGAGGAAACCATGATGCATGGTGGGGATGTATTGTGTCTGTGTGTCCTGAATTGCTGCATATCTGTCCTGTGTCACAGTCTTCCATCTGGTCCCCTAGGGGAGTGTCCACCAGATGGGGACCTGCATAAATACGGGCAGGTAGCCCCCAATAAAGTTTTCCTATTTTACATTCAACATAAAGCCTTGTCTCATGTGTGTGGGGATTGCTATACGTGTATACTCCCCTGGCTATTACTCCTAGCTCTTGTAAGAGCTGTTCCTGGTTCCTGTGGTGGTATCGGTGTCAAGTGGAGGCACTGGGAGCATCCATTAACGTAGGTACGCAGTCGGGGTGTCAGGAGATCCGTTACAACCTGACTGGTGCAGAAATGACCGTGATGACGGACAACAACCCGTTGGCACACCTGGAGAATGCCAAGCTCGGCGCACTCAAGCAAAGATGGTTGGCCCGCCTCTCTAAGTACCAATACCGCATCAAGTTCCGGTCCGGTAGGGAGAACGGCAATGCCGATGCACTCTCTCGAGTTCCAATAGGACAGTCGACTCAGAGAGCCGATGAGGAGTTAGAGGATACTGAAACTCCTGACCCAGAGGGTCAGAAGTTGTTAAGGCAGTGGGACAAGCTGACAATTACTCAGGGACTCACATTCAGAGCTGACTTACAGTCAGAGCTGCAATACCGGCAACAGATTGTCATTCCCATGTCATTGGGACCGGAGGCCGCTAGAGCAGCTCATGAAAAGGGAGCTCATTTCGGGAGCGACAAAACGTTCAAGTGGCTCCAACGGCTGGTGTACTGTCCAGATCTGGTGGACATGGTGGCTGCGGCATGTCTTAAGTGTCGATCCTGTGGGTTGAGTAAGAGTACTGAACAGCGGGCTCCTGTGCAGACCATCCGCACCTCAGCACCCCTAGAACTTCTGATGATTGATTATGTACAGATCGGATATTCTACCTCGGGACACTCGTACTGTCTAGTTATGACGGATCACTTTACCAAGTATGCGGTGGCTGTGCCCACCAGAGAGACCAAACCGCAGAGTCGGCCGCTGAAGCTGTCTGTAAACACTTTATACAGGTGTTCGGGTGTCCACAGAGGATATATTCTGACCAGGGAGCATGCTGGTCAGGCAGCGACAAGGAAACGGTGTGTGCGAACGCTTCAATCGCACCTTGCTTCAGATGCTGCGGACTCTGGAAGACAATCAAAAAGCCCAGTGGCCCGCATACCTACCTGAGTTGATGTGGGCCTATAATAACAGAGTACACAGTACCACCGGATACTCTCCACATATGCTCATGTTTGGACGAGCCGGACGGGAGATTGAAGATCTCCACATGCCTAACCCGATGGAGCCCCCACGAGAAGTACCATCGCATGGGTGGAGGAGCACCGCCGCTGGCTGAGAGTGGTACATAGGGTTGTGGGGGAGCGCCCGGGACAGGTAGTACACCCTAACCCAAGACCAGTGCAGAAAGATGGGTATGTCCCTGACGATCGGTGATGGTCAAAGCCAAACGGCCGTCAGGAAAATTGGATGCACGGTGGGAGGCAGTTCCATACATGGTGAAGAGAAGGGTAGACCCCGCTATTCCGGTCTATGAGGTAGAGCCAGTAGGGATAGGGAGACCCTCACGGAACTTACACCGTAATATGTTAAGACGTTGCAATTTTGATGAGCCGGTGTGCGTAGAGGGGGTGCCTCCTCACACTCAGGGTATGGAGGAAAGTCCCTCAGACGAGGAAGAGGAGGAATGGTGGGTCGTCCCTTCTCAAGTGTCCACAGAGGTTCCGGCCGTGGCAGGTTTGCCACCCAGATGCAATGCTGAGCAATCAACAGCTCCTCTCCTGTCAAATATGCTTGATGTCCCCAGTATTTCTGAAACCCCCAATCTGAGAAGGTCAGCGAGGCCCAATGCTGGTGTGCCTCCACAGCGCTATGCTCAGGATGAGTTTGTATGGGGAGAGTTGCCGAGGGCAAACAACTTCTAATAGGGTGGCATGTGAGATTGTGAAACAGCTATTTCTGCATAATGTCTTTACTTAAACTGTAATTTGGCATTCCGGGCACTAGAGGCCACTGTTTTGCAGCTACAGCAGCAGACTCTGAGATTTAAATATGCAAAACAGATGATGACTCATGCTGATGACTCATGCTGCTGCCTGTGAGTGAACCAGGAAGTGGTGATCTGACATGGTGGAAGGATTGTGCTGTGAGGGACTGAATCCGATTCCATCCTGGCTTGCAGATGTCTGGCAGTTAATGGACACTCAGAAGAAGGAAAGTAGCTGTTATACCCTGACTGAATCCAGCTCTTCTGAAAGAGAGGTTGTCCCAGGAAGACCAGTTCAGTGTGTGGACAGAAGGCCTCATCATCAAGCAAGGCCGCACGGTTGCTAAGAGATTGGTGGCCATCCCTGGTAGGCTGCATCCTCTGGTCCAGGACGGACGCAGGTCAGTACACCTGGTTACTGATTGTTATATTGTGTGTTTATTTTGCAAGGCTGTACTGTACTGGACTGCAGCGCAGTTATTGACTTGCAGGCTCTGCTGCGTTTGCCATCGGCTAGGGGTGTCCTCTGTAGCGGCACAGTACGACTTGCAGGCTGTGCTGTGTCCGCCATCGGCTAGGCCTGTCCAGTGGGCAGATGTTGACTGTGGGTCCAGGAATATAGCGTTTTCTATGCATGTTTGCATTGTTCTTATGTTATTACTCGTTGTCTAAGTAAAGTTTCTGTTCTTGCATAGTAAGCTGGTGTCAGTGTCGCTTTCCTTGTCTGTGACTTCGTTGTATTCTGGGGAGCCCACCCCGGTACACGGCTTACATGATATTCGTGGCAATATTCATACAGTCATGGTGGTCAATACTCGTCATACGTGTGGAGGCACCACATCCAAAACCAAAAATGACACAGTTCTACTGGCAATGAACTGACTGGTGTCCAGCCACATAACACAGGACAGGCAATCTGAGGAGGACTGCCCTCTGCCCAGACCGTTCTCCATAATAAATGCCTCAAGTTTATGAAAATGCAGGGTCTACTCACTCTGTTACTGGAGATTTTGCTGAACGACACTGGTGGGTTGCAGGTAAGCATCACCTCGTAATATTCCTGAATATCTGCACAAAGGAGAATCATGTACTAAGTTAAAACAAATATGTGCCCCCCCCCCAACATCTAACACCCTGATACACCTCCACAGAATGATGAATCTCCTTCCCAATGTTACCTGCATCCACTGCCATCCAAAATCCCCTCCCATCACAAATCTCTAGCACGGAATACCTGAGGTTGGTTCTCTTACCCAGCAGAGCCTGGAAAAAGTTACTCTGGAAAATGCGGATAAGATTCTCAGCTTTAACTCGTAGAGCGTCATCGAGGGCCAAGGTGTGCTCCATCAGGTTCAGCACAGTCTGTGTATCTGCAGAGAAATCACCAATAGATGAGAACCATACTGCCCTTCTGTGCCCCTAAGATTGACCACTAGAAGACCACAGCACAGCATGCTCATTATACAGTCCTATAGTCCTCCCAATCGGGGGTTTAAGTAGGGGTTCAGCAACCTTCGACACTTCAGCTGCTGTGAAACTCAACAACCAGGAAGCACACTTCTGCAGTTCTTGTAACTCCCATAGAAGTGAAAGGAGGATTCTGGGAGATGTCGTTTTAGAATAGCTGGAGTGCCAAAGACTGCTGATCCCTGTTGTAGAGAGTGATGAGGAAGGAGTTGTAGAGAGCTGTGACGGGCAGTTGGTATGGACCCACTGTACCAACTAAATAGTTTGACTTTGGGCGAATTCTAAGGGCGTTATCCTGGACGTTCCCTGCTCTCCACCCTTTAGCACATACAAAGCAATGTGATCTTCACTGCAGGAGAGCCACCAGGCTGCTACCTCTTGAGACAGTCCCAGTGTAGTTGGTGGCTGGCCCACAGGGGTCAGAGACTGCAGTGAATAGCACTGAGGGGTCTGGCAATATTCATAATCAGAAGATGGGCTGAGATAAGGGCAGGCTGCGTACAAATATATCCAAGAAACAAGTCTGACATCAGGGCAGGAGGAAATGGGTGAATACGAGAAGCAGGCTGAGGTCAGGCCAGGAGGCAGAGAATTATGACCACCACTCCAGTCAACCATAGTGATCAGCAGTTGGACTCTGTCAATCAGACAAGTATCTTCTATCCTGTGGACTTACGTACATTGCCTTATTACTTTACAGGGAGTGCAGAATTATTAGGCAAGTTGTATTTTTGAGGATTAATTTTATTATTGAACAACAACCATGTTCTCAATGAACCCAAAAAACTCATTAATATCAAAGCTGAATATTTTTGGAAGTAGTTTTTAGTTTGTTTTTAGTTTTAGCTATTTTAGGGGGATATCTGTGTGTGCAGGTGACTATTACTGTGCATAATTATTAGGCAACTTAACAAAAAACAAATATATACCCATTTCAATTATTTATTTTTACCAGTGAAACCAATATAACATCTCAACATTCACAAATATACATTTCTGACATTCAAAAACAAAACAAAAACAAATCAGTGACCAATATAGCCACCTTTCTTTGCAAGGACACTCAGAAGCCGCCATCCATGGATTCTGTCAGTGTTTTGATCTGTTCACCATCAACATTGGTCTACCATTACCACAGTGTATAACATCCAGCCTCTAGCCATGCAGTCTGCCATTACCACACTGTATAACATCCAGCCTCTAGCCGTGCAGTCTACCATTACCACAGTGTATAACATCCAGCCTCTAGCCATGCAGTCTGCCATTACCACACTGTATAACATCCAGCCTCTAGCCGTGCAGTCTACCATTACCACAGTGTATAACATCCAGCCTCTTGCCATGCAGTCTACCATTACCACAGTGTATAACATCCAGCCTCTAGCCATGCAGTCTACCATTACCACAGGTGTATAACATCCAGCCTCTAGCCGTGCAGTCTACCATTACCACAGGTGTATAACATCCAGCCTCTAGCCGTGCAGTCTACCATTACCACAGTGTATAACATCCAGCCTCTAGCCGTGCAGTCTACCATTACCACAGTGTATAACATCCAGCCTCTAGCCATGCAGTCTACCATTACCACAGTGTATAACATCCAGCCTCTGGCCATGCAGTCTACCATTACCACAGTGTATAACATCCAGCCTCTAGCCGTGCAGTCTACCATTACCACAGTGTATAACATCCAGCCTCTAGCCAAGCAGTCTACCATTCCCACAGTGTAGAACATCCAGCCTCTAGCAGTTCAATCTACCTATACCACAGATGTATAACATCCAGCCTCTAGCCGTGCAGTCAACCATTACCACAGGTGTATAACATCCAGCTTCTAGCCATGCAGTCTATTATTACCATAGTGTATAATATCCAGCCTCTAGACACACAGTCTACCATTACCACAGGTGTATAACATCCAGCCTCTAGCCTTGTAGTCTACCATTACCACAGTGTATAACATCCAGCCCCTAGCCATGCAGTCCACCATTACCACAGTGTATAACATCCATCCTCTAGCCGTGCATTTTACCATTACCACAGGTGTATAACATCCAGCCTCTAGCCATGCAGTCTACCATTACCACAGTGTATAACATCCAGCCTCTAGCCATGCAGTCTACCATTACCACAGTGTATAACATCCAGCCTCTAGCCATGCAGTCTACCATTACCACAGGTGTATAACATCCAGCCTCTAGCCATGCAGTCTACCATTACCACAGGTGTATAACATCCAGCCTCTAGCCATGCAGTCTACCATTACCACAGGTGTATAACATCCAGCCTCCAGCCGTGCAGTCTACCATTACCACAGTGTATAACATCCAGCCTCTAGCCGTGCAGTCTACCATTACCACAGTGTATAACATCCAGCCTCTAGCCATGCAGTCTACCATTACCACAGGTGTATAACATCCAGCCTCTAGCCATGCAGTCTACCATTACCACAGGTGTATAACATCCAGCCTCTAGCCGTGCAGTCTACCATTACTACAGTGTATAACATCCAGCCTCTGGCCATGCAGTCTACCATTACCACAGTGTATAAAATCCAGCCTCTAGCCATGCAGTCTACCATTACCACAGTGTATTACATCCAGTCTCTGGCCATGCAGTCTATCATTACCACAGTGTATAACATCCAGCCTCTGGCCATGCAGTCTACCATTACCACAGTGTATAACATCCAGCCTCTAGCCGTGCATTTTACCATTACCACAGGTGTATAACATCCAGCCTCTAGCCATGCAGTCTACCATTACCACAGTGTATAACATCCAGCCTCTAGCCATGCAGTCTACCATTACCACAGTGTATAACATCCAGCCTCTAGCCATGCAATCTACCATTACTACAGGTTTATAACATCCAGCCTCTGGTCATGCAGTCTACCATTACCACAGTGTATAACATCCAGCCTCTAGCCATACAGTCTACCATTACCACAGTGTATAACATCCAGCCTCTAGCTGTGTAGTCTACCATTATCACAGGTCTATAACATCCATCCTCTAGCCGTGCAGTCTACCATTACCACAGTGTATAACATCCAGCCTCTAGCTGTGTAGTCTACCATTACCACAGTGTATAACATCCAGCCTCTAGCCGTGCAGTCTACCATTACCACAGTGTATAACATCCAGCCTCTAGCCATGCAATCTACCATTACTACAGGTTTATAACATCCATCCTCTAGCCGTGCAGTCTACCATTACCACAGTGTAAAACATCCACATGCAGTCTACCATTACCACAGTGTATAACATCCAGCCTCTAGAAGTGCAGTCTACCATTACCACAGTGTATAACATCCAGCCTCTAGCCGTGCAGTCTGCCATTACTACAGGTTTATAACATCCAGCCTCTACCAAGTCCCTGTTGCACCAGGACACACACCACCATGCTGCTATCTCAGCCTAGGCACAGAGCGATCTGCCGGAATGATAGACCAAGGCCTCCAAGCTCAAGGATTCTGCACAGTGTGTGACAAGTGGTGATACATGGAGAAGAACAGGAGGCATCACACAGTTTATCAGGGGACGTTGTTTCCGGATTGGGTTCGAAGTGCTCTCTTGTAGGGATGATATTCT
Source organism: Bufo gargarizans (assembly GCF_014858855.1). Lineage (NCBI taxonomy): Eukaryota > Metazoa > Chordata > Amphibia > Anura > Bufonidae > Bufo > Bufo gargarizans. The sequence continues at coordinate 126,552 of NW_025334075.1, read as the reverse complement.
GGGATGACAGAAAACTTACAACAAGGATATAACCGGTAGTCGGCAGCAACTTCTCACATCAAAAGGTGTCCAGGAGAAGGCATAACACTTGGGTAGTATGTCCCATCAAGCAAGGTTAAAAGAAATGCCATATGACATAAATCCAGTGTCTCATCAGTGCCATAAACATTGCTGTACGTCTTCCTATTACTCTTGTCGATGTCAGACTGCTAGGTGGGGTCCAGAGGGATTGACTATTACCCACCTCCTAGCCACTTGTCTCCTGCTCTGATCAACCTATGGATGCTTTTGACTAGATAACCTTGGCCACTAAGGGTCCTTGATGTCTTCAGTTCATGATCGGCACACTGCATTGGGTCAGTCTGGTGGCATTGTGCGCGTCAAAGATGAGGCAGATCATTCTGACAAGTCTTCTGTTTTAAGGGATTTTCTTACTATACTGGTGGCCTATCCTCTGGTTCGTCATCAGTATCTGATCGGTGGGGGTCTGAAAGACGGGAACCACGCCAATCAGCCGTTTTAGAAAGCCAGAGCTCATAGGAGTGCTGCAGCCGCCTCGCAGCTTACCAGACGATAGGTCATCAGTATAAAACAATCAAGAAAAACACTTTAAGATGGAGGACTAGGAGCCATGGACAATTTCCAAATACAGGATCAAATGGTGCCAACGATGGGAGCTGTTCTCAGTCACACAATACTAGGGGCCATCAGTTTTAGCCTTCTATGCAGTTCACCTAGCTCGCCTGCTCGGTTTTTCAGCTCAGCAAAAGGGTCATTGCCTTGATGCAAAATTCTGGCCCAAAACAATCCAACCAATGTTGGTGCTAAGTAGCCATGCAGGCCATAAACCATCCTGCGAGGGCCACGGCCACCAGTCTGGAGCCTCGATACACAGTGGACATTATAGACAGGAAGAGTAAATGTGGCCCAGACGAGTGTCAGACGCAGCAGGAGACATGGCCACTGGGCTGGAGATGATGGAACATCCACAAGGATTCACTGAGGACCTTCTACTGAAGAAGCAAAGAGGAGGAGGACATCGAAGCAATTCTGACCCACGAGATCAGAATCAGAGCAGAAACTGAACTGCGGGGAAGATAGGAAATCCACAGCACCCCACACATGTAATACAGGGGCCGCACAGTGTAATATCACACATGTAATACAGAGGCCGCACAGTGTAATATCACACATGTAATACAGAGGCCGCACAGTGTAATATCACACATGTAATACAGACGCCGGAATACGCCGCACAGTGTAATATCACACATGTAATACAGAGGCCGCACAGTGTAATATCACACATGTAATACAGAGGCCGCACAGTGTAATATCACACATGTAATACAGACACTCCCCGTGTAATATCACACATGTAATACAGACACTCCCCGTGTAATATCACACATGTAATACAGAGGCTGCACAGTGTAATATCACACATGTAATACAGAGGCTGCACTCCCCGTGTAATATCACACATGTAATACAGACACTCCCCGTGTAATATCACACATGTAATACAGAGGCCGCACAGTGTAATATCACACATGTAATACAGAGACCGCACAGTGTAATATCACATGTAATACAGAGGCCGCACAGTGTAATATCACACATGTAATACAGAGGCCGCACAGTGTAATATCACACATGTAATACAGACACTCCCCGTGTAATATCACACATGTAATACAGAGGCTGCACAGTGTAATATCACACATGTAATACAGACACTCCCCGTGTAATATCACACATGTAATACAGAGGCCGCACAGTGTAATATCACACATGTAATACAGACACTCCCCGGTGTAATATCACACATGTAATACAGAGGCCGCACAGTGTAATATCACATGTAATACAGAGGCCGCACAGTGTAATATCACACATGTAATACAGAGGCCGCACAGTGTAATATCACACATGTAATACAGACACTCCCCGTGTAATATCACACATTTATACAGAGGCCGCACAGTGTAATATCACACATGTAATACAGACACTCCCCGTGTAATATCACACATGTAATACAGAGGCCGCACAGTGTAATATCACACATGTAATACAGACACTCCCCGTGTAATATCACACATGTAATACAGAGGCCGCACAGTGTAATATCACACATGTAATACAGAGGCCGCACAGTGTAATATCACACATGTAATACAGACACTCCCCGTGTAATATCAACATGTAATACAGACACCCACGTGTAATATCACACATGTAATACAGAGGCCGCACAGTGTAATATCACACATGTAATACAGACACTCCCCGTGTAATATCACACATGTAATACAGAGGCCTGCACAGTGTAATTAGGCACACATGTAATACAGACACTGACCCCGTGTAATATATCACACATGTAATACAGAGGCCGCACAAGTGTAATATCAACATGTAATACAGAGGACGCACAGTGAATATCACACATGTAATACAGACACTCCCGTGTAATATCACACATGTAATACAGAGGCACGCACAGTGTAATATCACACATGTAATACGAGCCAGCACAGTGTAATATCACACATGTAATACAAGACACTCCCCGTGTAATATCACACATGTAATACAGAGGCCGCACAGTGTAATATCACACAGGTATACAGAGGCCGCACAGTGTAATATCACACATGTAATACAGACACTCCCCGTGTAATATCACACATGTAATAACAGAGGCCGCACAGTGTAATTCACACATGTAATACAGACACTCCCCGTGTAATATCACACATGTAATACAGAGGCCGCACAGTGTAATATCACACATGTAATACAGAGGCCGCACAGTGTAATATCACACATGTAATACAGAGGCCGCACAGTGTAATATCACACATGTAATACAGAGGCCGCACAGTGTAATATCACACATGTAATACAGAGGCCGCACAGTGTAATATCACACATGTAATACAGAGGCCGCACAGTGTAATATCACACATGTAATACAGAGGCCGCACAGTGTAATATCACACATGTAATACAGAAGCCGCACAGTGTAATATCACACATGTAATACAGAGGCCGCACAGTGTAATATCACACATGTAATACAGAGCCGCACAGTGTAATATCACACATGTAATACAGAGGCCGCACAGTGTAATATCACACATGTAATACAGAGGCCGCACAGTGTAATATCACACATGTAATACAGAGGCCGCACAGTGTAATATCACACATGTAATACAGAGGCCGCACAGTGTATATCACACATGTAATACAGAGGCCGCACAGTGTAATATCACACATGTAATACAGAGGCCGCACAGTGTAATATCACACATGTAATACAGAGGCCGCACAGTGTAATATCACACATGTAATACAGAGGCCGCACAGTGTAATATCACACATGTAATACAGAGGCCGCACAGTGTAATATCACACATGTAATACAGAGGCCGCACAGTGTAATATCACACATGTAATACAGAGGCCGCACAGTGTAATATCACACATGTAATACAGAGGCCGCACAGTGTAATATCACACATGTAATACAGAGCCGCACAGTGTAATATCACACATGTAATACAGAGGCCGCACAGTGTAATATCACACATGTAATACAGAGGCCGCACAGTGTAATATCACACATGTAATACAGAGGCCGCACAGTGTAATATCACACATGTAATACAGAGGCCGCACAGTGTAATATCACACATGTAATACAGAGGCCGCACAGTGTAATATCACACATGTAATACAGAGGCCGCACAGTGTAATATCACACATGTAATACAGAGCCGCACAGTGTAATATCACACATGTAATACAGAGGCCGCACAGTGTAATATCACACATGTAATACAGAGGCCGCACAGTGTAATATCACACATGTAATACAGAGGCCGCACAGTGTAATATCACACATGTAATACAGAGGCCGCACAGTGTAATATCACACATGTAATACAGAGGCCGCACAGTGTAATATCACACATGTAATACAGAGGCCGCACAGTGTAATATCACACATGTAATACAGAGGCCGCACAGTGTAATATCACACATGTAATACAGAGGCCGCACAGTGTAATATCACACATGTAATACAGAGGCCGCACAGTGTAATATCACACATGTAATACAGAGGCCGCACAGTGTAATATCACACATGTAATACAGAGGCCGCACAGTGTAATATCACACATGTAATACAGAGGCCGCACAGTGTAATATCACACATGTAATACAGAGGCCGCACAGGTGTAATATCACACATGTAATACAGAGGCCGCACAGTGTAATATCACACATGTAATACAGAGGCCGCACAGTGTAATATCACACATGTAATACAGAGGCCGCACAGTGTAATATCACACATGTAATACAGAGGCCGCACAGTGTAATATCACACATGTAATACAGAGGCCGCACAGTGTAATATCACACATGTAATACAGAGGCCGCACAGTGTAATATCACACATGTAATACAGAGGCCGCACAGTGTAATATCACACATGTAATACAGAGGCCGCACAGTGTAATATCACACATGTAATACAGAGGCCGCACAGTGTAATATCACACATGTAATACAGCAGCCGCACAGTGTAATATCACACATGTAATACAGAGGCCGCACAGTGTAATATCACACATGTAATACAGAGGCCGCACAGTGTAATATCACACATGTAATACAGAGGCCGCACAGTGTAATATCACACATGTAATACAGAGGCCGCACAGTGTAATATCACACATGTAATACAGAGGCCGCACAGTGTAATATCACACATGTAATACAGAGGCCGCACAGTGTAATATCACACATGTAATACAGAGGCCGCACAGTGTAATATCACACATGTAATACAGAGGCCGCACAGTGTAATATCACACATGTAATACAGAGGCCGCACAGTGTAATATCACACATGTAATACAGAGGCCGCACAGTGTAATATCACACATGTAATACAGAGGCCGCACAGTGTAATATCACACATGTAATACAGAGGCCGCACAGTGTAATATCACACATGTAATACAGAGGCCGCACAGTGTAATATCACACATGTAATACAGAGGCCGCACAGTGTAATATCACACATGTAATACAGAGGCCGCACAGTGTAATATCACACATGTAATACAGAGGCCGCACAGTGTAATATCACACATGTAATACAGAGGCCGCACAGTGTAATATCACACATGTAATACAGAGGCCGCACAGTGTAATATCACACATGTAATACAGAGGCCGCACAGTGTAATATCACACATGTAATACAGAGGCCGCACAGTGTAATATCACACATGTAATACAGAGGCCGCACAGTGTAATATCACACATGTAATACAGAGGCCGCACAGTGTAATATCACACATGTAATACAGAGGCCGCACAGTGTAATATCACACATGTAATACAGAGGCCGCACAGTGTAATATCACACATGTAATACAGAGGCCGCACAGTGTAATATCACACATGTAATACAGAGGCCGCACAGTGTAATATCACACATGTAATACAGAGCCGCACAGTGTAATATCACACATGTAATACAGAGGCCGCACAGTGTAATATCACACATGTAATACAGAGGCCGCACAGTGTAATATCACACATGTAATACAGAGGCCGCACAGTGTAATATCACACATGTAATACAGAGGCCGCACAGTGTAATATCACACATGTAATACAGAGGCCGCACAGTGTAATATCACACATGTAATACAGAGGCCGCACAGTGTAATATCACACATGTAATACAGAGGCCGCACAGTGTAATATCACACATGTAATACAGAGGCCGCACAGTGTAATATCACACATGTAATACAGACGGCCGCACAGTGTAATATCACACATGTAATACAGAGGCCGCACAGTGTAATATCACACATGTAATACAGAGGCCGCACAGTGTAATATCACACATGTAATACAGAGGCCGCACAGTGTAATATCACACATGTAATACAGAGGCCGCACAGTGTAATATCACACATGTAATACAGAGGCCGCACAGTGTAATATCACACATGTAATACAGAGGCCGCACAGTGTAATATCACACATGTAATACAGAGGCCGCACAGTGTAATATCACACATGTAATACAGAAGCCGCACAGTGTAATATCACACATGTAATACAGAGGCCGCACAGTGTAATATCACACATGTAATACAGAGGCCGCACAGTGTAATATCACACATGTAATACAGAGGCCGCACAGTGTAATATCACACATGTAATACAGAGGCCGCACAGTGTAATATCACACATGTAATACAGAGGCCGCACAGTGTAATATCACACATGTAATACAGAGGCCGCACAGTGTAATATCACACATGTAATACAGAGGCCGCACAGTGTAATATCACACATGTAATACAGAGGCCGCACAGTGTAATATCACACATGTAATACAGAGGCCGCACAGTGTAATATCACACATGTAATACAGAGGCCGCACAGTGTAATATCACACATGTAATACAGAGGCCGCACAGTGTAATATCACACATGTAATACAGAGGCCGCACAGTGTAATATCACACATGTAATACAGAGGCCGCACAGTGTAATATCACACATGTAATACAGAGGCCGCACAGTGTAATATCACACATGTAATACAGAGGCCGCACAGTGTAATATCACACATGTAATACAGAGGCCGCACAGTGTAATATCACACATGTAATACAGAGGCCGCACAGTGTAATATCACACATGTAATACAGAGGCCGCACAGTGTAATATCACACATGTAATACAGAGGCCGCACAGTGTAATATCACACATGTAATACAGAGCCGCACAGTGTAATATCACACATGTAATACAGAGCCGCACAGTGTAATATCACACATGTAATACAGAGGCCGCACAGTGTAATATCACACATGTAATACAGAGGCCGCACAGTGTAATATCACACATGTAATACAGAGACCGCACAGTGTAATATCACACATGTAATACAGAGACCGCACAGTGTAATATCACACATGTAATACAGAGGCCGCACAGTGTAATATCACACATGTAATACAGAGGCCGCACAGTGTAATATCACACATGTAATACAGAGGCCGCACAGTGTAATATCACACATGTAATACAGAGGCCGCACAGTGTAATATCACACATGTAATACAGAGGCCGCACAGTGTAATATCACACATGTAATACAGACGCCGCACAGTGTAATATCACACATGTAATACAGAGGCCGCACAGTGTAATATCACACATGTAATACAGAGGCCGCACAGTGTAATATCACACATGTAATACAGAGGCCGCACAGTGTAATATCACACATGTAATACAGAGACCGCACAGTGTAATATCACACATGTAATACAGAGGCCGCACAGTGTAATATCACACATGTAATACAGAGGCCGCACAGTGTAATATCACACATGTAATACAGAGGCCGCACAGTGTAATATCACACATGTAATACAGAGGCCGCACAGTGTAATATCACACATGTAATACAGAGGCCGCACAGTGTAATATCACACATGTAATACAGAGGCCGCACAGTGTAATATCACACATGTAATACAGAGGCCGCACAGTGTAATATCACACATGTAATACAGAGGCCGCACAGTGTAATATCACATGTAATACAGAGACCGCACAGTGTAATATCACACATGTAATACAGAGGCCACACAGTGTAATATCACACATGTAATACAGAGGCCGCACAGTGTAATATCACACATGTAATACAGAGGCCGCACAGTGTAATATCACACATGTAATACAGAGGCCGCACAGTGTAATATCACACATGTAATACAGAGGCCGCACAGTGTAATATCACACATGTAATACAGAGGCCGCACAGTGTAATATCACACATGTAATACAGAGGCCGCACAGTGTAATATCACACATGTAATACAGAGGCCGCACAGTGTAATATCACATGTAATACAGAGGCCGCACAGTGTAATATCACAATGTAATACAGAGGCCGCACAGTGTAATATCACACATGTAATACAGAGGCCGCACAGTGTAATATCACACATGTAATACAGAGGCCGCACAGTGTAATATCACACATGTAATACAGAGGCCGCACAGTGTAATATCACACATGTAATACAGAGGCCGCACAGTGTAATATCACACATGTAATACAGAGGCCGCACAGTGTAATATCACACATGTAATACAGAGGCCGCACAGTGTAATATCACACATGTAATACAGAGACCGCACAGTGTAATATCACACATGTAATACAGAGACCGCACAGTGTAATATCACACATGTAATACAGAGACCGCACAGTGTAATATCACACATGTAATACAGAGACCGCACAGTGTAATATCACACATGTAATACAGAGACCGCACAGTGTAATATCACACATGTAATACAGAGGCCGCACAGCGTAATATCACACATGTAATACAGAGACCGCACAGCGTAATATCACACATGTAATACAGAGGCCGCACAGTGTAATATCACACATGTAATACAGAGACCGCACAGTGTAATATCACACATGTAATACAGAGGCCGCACAGTGTAATATCACACATGTAATACAGAGGCCGCACAGTGTAATATCATACATGTAATACAGAGACCGCACAGTGTAATATCACACATGTAATACAGAGGCCGCACAGTGTAATATCATACATGTAATACAGAGACCGCACAGTGTAATATCACACATGTAATACAGAGACCGCACAGTGTAATATCACACATGTAATACAGAGGCCGCACAGTGTAATATCACACATGTAATACAGAGACCGCACAGTGTAATATCACACATGTAATACAGAGGCCGCACAGTGTAATATCACACATGTAATACAGAGGCCGCACAGTGTAATATCACACGTACATCACATATATAGTGTAATACAGACATTCCTTCCCTATAGATCAGACATTTGATACCGGTGTCTCACACACAGACAGGTAGGTATCACAGTATCACGCGCTGATAACTCAGTATACGTGATATACGGCCTCCACCAGCACAATCAGAGCTGATGAGTGAGCACTGATAAGACTGCCACCCATGTCAGGATTCATTACAGCACACTGACCAAACGCCCCGACTGCCCCCACATCCTAGAGCTTGAAGCAGAAGGCTGAGCCCCCCGGGGGCTGCGGACAGAGGTGGGAAAAGGAGCCCAGGTACCTTGTTTTTTGGCAGGCATCTCGCTGCTCCGAGGACACTTCATAATCTCATAATCTCCCTCTAACATCTGGTGCATAATCAGGTTTAGAGGGGATTTCAGGCCCTGGGGGATTGTGGGTATTGTGGTCCTTCGATATGACCTGGTGACAGCAGGGGCACTGTGAGTGGATCACTGACCATCCTAGTGACACGTATGATGGCCGCAGCCGGCGCCACATGTTCAGATCGCGCCCTGAGCCGCTTACATAACAAACAATCTTGTGTTCTCAGGATCCTATTACCGCAAGATTCTCCTCTCCTAATACAGTCCAGTGCCCAGAAGCTAATCCCAGGCGGTGGGGTGTACCACCACTTCAAGGGGCCACGCTTACTGCCACACAACAGCAGGTGGTTTCAGGGGCCACCCACCTATCACCGCAGCACAATGACTGAATGGACCCAAGTGTGATCTCTGAGGGCCCCAAGGAAGCTCACCGACAGTAACGTATACACTGATCAGCCATAATAATAATACCGGGTATTCCCCTCCCCTCCCCTGCGGTATCCATCACATTAGGTCCTGTACGTTGCTCGTTGCGACCTACATGCATCCTACAGATGACGAGGGGATGAGATCTGGGACCTGGAGACATCACCTTCATCTGTTTGTCCTGCTCCTCAGTGTAGAAAGGGGGCACCACTGTCATGATAGGGTTACCTGTCTGTACAGTGGTTAGGTAGGTGTCCATCCACAGGATGCAAGGGCAGAGCCCAGAGCATCACACTGCCTCCACCAGCTGTACCCATAGTGCACCTGGTGCCATCTCTTCTCGGGTAAGTGATGCACACACCCGGCCATCCACATGATGTAATGTGATTTATCAGACCAGCCCACCTTCCCATAGTGCACTTGGTGCAATCTCTTCTCCAGGTAATTTATGTACACACCCGGCCATCCACATGATATAATGTGATTTATCAGACCAGGCCGGCCGGTTCCCATAGTGCACCTGGTGCCATATATTCTCCAGGTAAGTTAAGTACACACCCGGCCATCCACATGATGTATTCTGATTCATCAGACGAAGCGACCTTCTTCCCATAGTGTACCTGGTGCCACCCCTTCCACCGGTAAGTGACACACCAGGCTGTCCACATGATGTAATGTGATTTATCTGAGCAGATGGCTTCTTCGCATAGTGCAGATGGTGCCATCTCTTCTCTATTTAGGTGACACACACACACACCTGGCCATCCACAAGATGTAATGGGATTAATCAGACCAGGCCAACCTTCTACCCATAGCGTGCCTGGCACCATCTCTTCTCCAGGTAAGTGATGTACACATGATGCAATGTGATTCTTCAGACGAGGCTGCCTTCTTTCCATAATGCACCTGGTGCCATCTCTTCTCAGATAAGTGATGTACACACCTCGCCATCCACATTATGTAATGTGATCCATCAGACCAGCCAACCTTCTCCTCATAGTGCACCTGGTGCCATCTCTTCTCCAGGTAACTGATGTACACACACCCTTCAATCCACATGATGCAATCTGATTAATCACACCAGCCCACCTTCTCATAGTCTGTCTGATGCCATCTCTTCTCCAGGTAACTGATGTACACACACCCTTCCATCCACATGATGCAATCTGATTAATCACACCAGCCCACCTTCTCATAGTCTGTCTGATGCCATCTCTTCTCCAGGTAACTGATGTACACACACCCTTCCATCCACATGATGCAATCTGATTAATCACACCAGCCCACCTTCTCATAGTCTGTCTGATGCCATCTCTTCTCCAGGTAACTGATGTACACACCCTTTGTGACGAAACTAACCTTGCCACTGGGTTTTGGAGGGGCCTGTTTGCCAGCCTCTTGCCTCAGGATTATGGCCCATATACTAACTTTGAAGGAGAAGGCAGACCGGCCGCACAGCCTAAATCTGTGGAACTGGGCAGGAAAGCCATGGTTGCGGTTGGGCAAATGTGACTTCCATGGAATTCGGGAACCCCTGCTCGGATCTGGGTGATTTCTGGATATGTTGTTCGCCCAGATCAGAGCTATCCAGGGATGTATAATTTATGGGGATATGTGGGGCTTTGGGGTGTTTTCTGCCTGAGAATAAGTTAGCCCATTGTGTTTGTTAATTGTATCACAGGCAGAGCCCATTGTGTTTGTTAATTGTTTCACAGGCACAGCCCATTGTGTTTTGTTAATTGTGTTTGTTAATTGTATCGCAGGCAATGCCTATTGTATTTTGTTCATTGCGTCACAGACAATGCCCATTGTATTTTGTTGATTGCATCACAGACTGGGGGTGGCGGTCGGTTGTGTACAATTACTGGGAAGGTTCCAATACTGTAAATGTATGTGAGAGGCTAATGTATAAACTGTCGCAGTCTTCCACACGGTCCCCAGGAGGAGTGTCCCTTGCTGGAAGACCTGCATAAAGGTCTGACATGTAGCCCCATTAAAGAGTTCCTGTTTTACCCTCAACATAGAGTCTCGTCTCATGTGTGTGGGGAAAGGCTGTATCTATACTGGGGAATGCTATACGCTATATACTCCCCGGCTATAATCCCTGAGCTCTTTTAAAGGGAGTCTGTCAGCAGATTTACCCCTTTTTAACAGTTGCCATACCGCTGTAGCCGCAAAACAGATGATTAACACAGTACCTCTTTATGCTTTGGTGGACTTTTAAATATGCCAAAAACGAACTTTGATGAGGGCTCGCAAGTGCCCAGGGCGGAGTCCACCGTGTTGGAGCCCAGGCAGCTCTGCCTCTTCGGCTCTTATCCCCGCCCAGCCTCCTCCTCTGCTCGCCTATCTGTTGTCTCTCCCCCTCAGCGAGATCCCGCGCCGACGCGATGACTTGCTTGGTCGGGGCATGCGCATAAGCTACTGCGATGCCGTGTCAGCAATGGGCATGGCAGTGCGCATGCCCCGGCCAAGGAAGTTATCGCATCGGCGCGGGATCTCGCTGAGGGGGAGAGACAACAGATAGGCGAGCAGAGGAGGAGGCTGGGCGGGGATAAGAGCCGAAGCGGCAGAGCTGCCTGGGCTCCAACACGGTGGACTCCGCCCTGGGCACTTGCGAGCCCTCATCAAAGTTCGTTTTTGGCATATTTAAAAGTCCACCAAAGCATATAAAGGTACCGTGTTAATCATCTGTTTTGCGGCTACAGTGGTATGGCAACTGTTAAAAAGGGGTAAATCTGCTGACAAACTCCCTTTAAGAGCTTTTTCCTGCATCGCTCTCTGAAGGAAGAGGTTCACCCACTGGAGCCTGGACCCTTGTCGTAAGTCCAGGGTGGGTAAGAGATGGCAAGACCCCAACCAAGCTGCGGCGGTTCATGGGGTCTGCAGTGCTTATGGTGTCAAGTGATTGGGAAGCACTAGGAGCATCCATCAACAGAGGTACCCAGTTGGGGTGCCAGGAGATCCGTTAAACTCTTCTATCCACATGATGTAATGTGATTTATCAGACCAGCCCACCTTCTCATAGTGCATCTGGTGCCATCTCTTCTCCAGGTAAGTGATGTACACACCCGGCCATCCACATGATGTAATGCGATTTATCAGACCAGCCCACCTTCTCATATTGCATCTGGTGCCATCTCTTCTCCAGGTAAGTGATGTACACACCCGGCCATCCACATGATGTAATGCGATTTATCAGACCAGCCCACCTTCTCATATTGCATCTGGTGCCATGTCTTCTCCAGGTAAGTGATGTACACACCCGGCCATCCACATGATGTAATGTGATTTATCAGACCAGCCCACCTTCTCATATTGCATCTGGTGCCATCTCTTCTCCAGGTAAGTGATGTACACACCTCACCATCCACATGATGTAATGTGATTTATCAGACCAGCCCACCTTCTCATAGTGTGTCTGGTGCCATCTCTTCTCCAGGTAAGTGATGTACACACCTCACCATACACATGATGTAATCTGATTTATCAGACCAGGCTGCCTTCTTCCCATACTGGTAAATTGGTTGGGCTGCACTCGCTGTCCAGTTTGTAAGGTGCTTCAGTGGAGTGGATATAATCCAGATAAACAATAGTAGGAGAGATACCACGGCACACTCAAGGTTGACATGCAAACAAAATTCTTTTATTGTGACATATCCTCCAATAAATATATAGGTAAATGCGTAAGAATGCCTATTTTTGTGACTGAATCTTGACACTTCGGACCTTAGTCACATAAGTCATTAATGGAGAGAAGGAACAGGAATTCATTAGTTAGGAGTAAACGTTATATTACATAATCAGGTAGTCATATGGCTATGTACAGTGGAGACCGATGTGTGAGGGAGAGATTGGAAAATATAGGTGAAAGCCTATATAGATGTGTATATGAGTGGCTGTTAGAGTCTAGGCTATAATGTGTAATCAGGGCTGGAGCAGCAGCTATGGTGTATAATGTACTAATGATGTAAAGATGTCCCAAGAGGATAAATATCAGAGGTGAATATGAGATGTACAGTACTTGTCCCCAAAAGATATGGAAAAAGCCAAGGGTAACCTAGCAAGGGGAAATTAGTGAAGTCATCTGGTTATAAAGGAGTGACAGAGAAAAGTCATAGTACATTGCCAAATGTGATATGGTCATTGGTTGGTGGCCACCCCAGTGCAGGCAGAGAAGCTTACCAAAAGTGGAGATATAGGTGTGTCAGGAGGACCCCCGTGGTACAGCGTGAAAGAGCTGCAGGGGAGGCTGCAAGCCAGTATGGAGGAAGGCGCCGGTGACAGCGTCTAAATAGGTGCAATGCGCCTGCGGGACTTTGGGCGTGTAGTGGAGTAGGCTGGGGGCAAGACTAGGCAGAGTTTTGCTGGGATTGGAGCGGCCATATTGGATGTGGGAAAGGAAAAGGGAATAGCTGTAGTGAGTGGTGATAGATAGGAGTGTGAAAAGGAGGGAAGGAAAAAGGTGTAAAAGAAAGGGATGAAAGGAGACGTGGTGGCTAATGTGTGTGATGATGTACAGTCGTGGCCAAAAGTTTTGAGAATGACACAAATATTAGTTTTCACAGAGTTTGCTGCTAAACTGCTTTTAGATCTTTGTCTCAGTTGTTTCTGTGATGTAGTGAAATATAATTACTCGCACTTCATACGTTTCAGAGGCTTTTATCGACAAATACATGACATTTATGCAGAGTCAGTATTTGCAGTGTTGGCCCTTCTTTTTCAGGACCTCTGCAATCCGACTGCGCATGCTCTCAATCAGCTTCTGGGCCAATTCCTGACTGATAGCAACCCATTCCTTCATAATCACTTCTTGGAGTTTGTCAGAATTAGTGGTTTTTGTTTGTCCACCCGCCTCTTGAGGATTGACCACAACTTCTCAATGGGATTAAGATCTGGGGAGTTTCCAGGCCATGGACCCAAAATGTCAACGTTTTGGTCCCCGAGCCACTTAGTGGTCACTTTTGCCTTATGGCAGCGGTGCTCCATCGTGCTGGAAAATGCATTGTTCTTCACCAAACTGTTGTTGGATTGTTGGAAGAAGTTGCTGTTGGAGGGTGTTTTGGTGCCATTCTTTATTCATGGCTGTGTTTTTGGGCAGAATTGTGAGTGAGCCCCCTCCCTTGGATGAGAAGCAACCCCACACATGAATGGTCTCAGGATGCCTTACTGTTGGCATGACACAGGACTGATGGTAGCGCTCACCTTTTCTTCTCCGGACAAGCCTTTTCCTGATGCCCCAAACAATCGGAAAGAGGCTTCATCGGGGAATATGACTTTGCCCCAGTCCTCAGCAGTCCATTCACCATAATTTCTGCAGAAGATCAATCTGTCCCTGATGTTTTTTTTGGAGATCAGTGGCTTCTTTGCTGCCCTTCTTGACACCAGGCCATCTTCCAAAAGTCTTGGCCTCACTGTGCATGCAGATGCACTCACACCTGCCTGCTGCCATTCCTGAGCAAGCGCTGCACTGGTGGCACTCCGATCCCGCAGCTGAATCCTCTTTAGGAGACGATCCTGGCGCCTGCTGGACTTTCTTGGACGCCCTGAAGCCTTCTTAACAAGAATTGAACCTCTTTCCTTGAAGTTCTTGATGATCCTTTAAATTGTTGATTGAGGTGCAATCTTAGTAGCCGCAATATCCTTGCCTGTGAAGCTATTTTTATGCAACGCAATGATAGCTGCACGCGTTTCTTTGCAGGTCACCATGGTTAACAATGGAAGAACAATGATTTCAAGCATCACCCTCCTTTTAACAGGTCAAGTCTGCCATTTTAACCCAATCAGCCTGACATAATGATCTCCAGCCTTGTGCTCGTCAACATCCTCACCTGAGTTAACAAGACGATTACTGAAATGATCTCAGCAGGTCCTTTAATGACAGCAATGAAATGCAGTGGAAAGGTTTTTTGGGGATTAAGTTAATTTTCATGGCAAAGAAGGACTATGCAATTCATCTGATCCCTCTTCATAACATTCTGGAGTAGATGCAAATTGCTATTATAAAAACTTAAGCAGCAACTTTTCCAATTTCCAATATTTATGTAATTCTCAAAACTTTTGGCCACGACTGTAGGTATAAAGGAAAAGGAGAAAGAGAAGAAGAAAGAAAGAAAGAAAAAAGGGGGAAAAAGGTGTGTGTGAGAAATTGTGAATAAGGAAAAATGATGATTACTTACTGGTAATTAGATTTTCCAGAGCCCATGACAGCACCACGAGAGAGATGATACGCCCCTACAGATAGGAAACCTGCAGAATAAAAGGGCGGACACTCTCCTCCCAATTCAGTGTGATATCCAAGCATCGGAGGAAGTCCGCCAACAGTGTTAGATGATTTTTTTTTTTATGCAACACCCGTGTGAATATAAGAGAATCAAGATATCCCAATAGGGAGGGAATATAAGGGTGCTGTCATGGGGTCTGGAAAATCAAATTACCAGTAAGTAATCATCATTTTTCCCTTTTGCCCATGACAGCACCACAAGAGATTTACTAGAGAACAAATCATGGTGGGAGAGTAGAAAGAAGCACCTTTTCCCCAAAGGATGATCCCGAAGGAAAGGAATTCAAATCAAGCCGATAGTGTTTGAAAAAAAGATAAAGGAAAAGACCAGGTAGCCGCTCTCCAAATATCCTCAATAGGAACAGAGGATTTTTCCGCCCAGGAAGTAGCAACTGCCCTGGTATAATGTGCCTTAAGACCCATCGGAGGAGACAACTCAGAAGCAAGATAAGACAAAGATATAGCAGAGACAATACACCTAGTTATAGAACTTTTTGTGGCCGCCTTTCCCTTATTCACTTCTTGGAAGAGTATAAATAGTGAAGAAGATCTGCGCCAGTCTCTAGTGCGAGATAGGTAATTAATCAAGGTCCTTCTAACGTCTAGGCAGTGAAGAGATTTTTCTTTTTCTGACCCAGGGTTACTGAACAGTGTAGGGAGAACAATCTCCTGAGACCTATGAAATTTGGAAACGACTTTTGGAAGAAAAGCCGGGTCTGGCCGAATCCAAACGTTATCCTCTAAAATAGTAGTATATGGAGGATTAATAGAGATGGCTTGAATCTCATTAATCCTGCGAGCAGATGTTAAGGCTATTAGAAGGCACAACTTCAAGGTGAGACATTTAAAGGGGTTGTCCGGGATTGGGGACATTGTCGTAATAGTACTAAAGTGACATACATATTTCACACATGCATGTCCTACCTGCACCACATATTTCCGAAGTCCCGTTTTGATACTGAAAATTATTGGCCGGAAGTGACCAAAATCTGTGACGTACCGAGTCCCTTGCAGGCGAGCAACGCCTCTTCTTCCGCTTCGCAGGGAGCCCGGTGACGTCACTGCCAGTCTAAGTGATTATGCAGAGCGCACAGAGGGGCGGTAACTAGGCTTGCGGACATCACGCTAAGCCAGCGGATAGATGGAGGAGTGGACGATGTGCGGCAGGAGGCAGGATATGTAGGAGGGGGGCGGGTGCAGGGACGAGTTGAAAGACAGTAGAAACCAGGAGATGGCGCGCTGCGCTGGGACCCACAGTGCAGTGCGGCAGGAAGTCATCACACAAATAAACATCAATGTCAACAATCTGTGGGGCACCGTAGGAGCCATGCAGCAGTGTAAAAAATACAGAAAAACATCGGGGGAACCTTGACTCGGCTAGTAATAGTGAGTAAACTTTTTTTGAAAAATTAATCACGGACAACCCCTTTAATGGAGATGGTCTATAAAGGCTCAAATGGAGGTTGTTAAAGCCTTTAACACTAGGTATAAATCCGCCATCACTGACTGTATATAATACCTATAGAGGACACCACCATCACTGACTGTATGTAACACCTATAGAGGACACCACCACCATCACTGTAAATAACACCTATAGATGACACCGCCGCCATCACTGACTGTATATAACACCTATAGAGGATACCACCGCCATCACTATATATAACACCCATAGATGACACCACCGCCATCACTGACTGTATATAACACCTAGAGAGGACACCACCGCCATCACTGTATATAACACCCATAGATGACACCACCGCCATCACTGACAGTATATAACACCTATAGAGGACACCACTGCCATCACTGACTGTATATAACACCTATAGAGGACACCACTGCCATCACTGACTGTATATAACACCTATAGATGACACCACCGCCATCACTGACTGTATATAACACCTATAGAGGACACCACCGCCATCACTGTATATAACACCCATAGATGACACCACCGCCATCACTGACTGTATATAACACCTATAGAGGACACCACCGCCATCGCTGACTGTATATAACACCTATAGATGACACCACCGCCATCACTGACTGTATATAACACCTATAGATGACACCACCGCCATAACTGACTGTATATAACACCTATAGATGACACCACTGCCATCACTGACTGTATATAACACCTATAGATGACACCACCGCCATCACTGACTGTATATAACACCTATAGAGGACACCACCACCACTGTATATAACACCTATAGATGACACCACCGCCATCACTGACTGTATATAACACCTATAGAGGACACCACTGCCATCACTGACTGTATATAACACCTATAGATGACACCACCGCCATCACTGACTGTATATAACACCTATAGAGGACACCACCGCCATCACTGACTGTATATAACACCTATAGAGGACACCACTGCCATCACTGACTGTATATAACACCTATAGAGGACACCACAGCCATCACTGTAAATAACACCTATAGATGACACCGCCGCCATCACTGACTGTATGTAACACCTATAGAGGACACCACTGCCATCACTGACTGTATATAACACCTATAGAGGACACCCCCGCCATCACTGACTGTATGTAACACCTATAGAGGACACCACTGCCATCACTGACTGTATATAACACCTATAGAGGACACCACCGCCATCACTGACTGTATATAACACCTATAGAGGACACCACCGGCTGTATATAACACCTATAGAGGACACCACCAACTGTATAAAACACCTATAGAGGACACCGCCGCCATCACTGACTGTATATAACACCCATAGATGACACCACCGCCATCACCGACTGTATATAACACCTATAGAGGACACCACTGCCATCACTGACTGTATATAACACCTATAGAGGACACCACCGCCATCACTGACTGTATAGAACACCTATAGAGGACACCACCGCCATCACTGACTGTATAGAACACCTATAGAGGACACCACCGCCATCACTGACTGTATATAACACCTATAGAGGACACCACCGCCATCACTGACTGTATATAACACCTATAGAGGACACCACCGCCATCACTGTATATAACACCTATAGAGGACACCACCGCCATCACTGTATATAACACCTATAGAGGACACCACCGCCATCACTGTATATAACACCTATAGAGGACACCACCGCCATCACTGACTGTATATAACACCTATAGAGGACACCACCGCCATCACTGTATATAACACCCATAGAGGACACCACCGCATCACTGACTGTATAGAACACCTATAGAGGACACCACCGCCATCACTGACTGTATAGAACACCTATAGAGGACACCATCACTGACTGTATTAACACCTATAGAGGACACCATCACTGACTGTATAGAAGACCTATAGAGGACACCACCACTGACTGTATATAACACCTATAGAGGACACCACCGCAATCACTGACTGTATAGAACACCTAGAGAGGACACCACTGCCATCACTGACTGTATATAACACCTATAGAGGACACCACCGCCATCACTGACTGTATAGAACACCTATAGAGGACACCACTGCCATCACTGAAAATAACACCTATAGAGGACACCACCGCCATCACTATAAATAACACCTATAGAGGACACCACCGCCATCACTGTAAATAACACCTATAGATGACACCACCGCCATCACTGACTGTATAGAACACCTAGAGAGGACACCACCGCCATCACTGTAAATAACACCTATAGAGGACACCACCGCCATCACTGTAAATAACACCTATAGATGACACCACCGCCATCACTGACTGTATATAACACCTAGAGAGGACACCACCGCCATCACTGACTGTATATAACACCTATAGAGGACACCACCGCCATCACTGACTGTATATAACACCTAGAGAGGACACCACCGCCATCACTGACTGTATATAACACCTATAGAGGACACCACCGCCATCACTGACTGTATAGAACACCTATAGAGGACACCACTGCCATCACTGACTGTATATAACACCTAGAGAGGACACCACCGCCATCACTGTAAATAACACCTATAGAGGACACCATCGCCATCACTGACTGTATATAACACCTATAGAGGACACCACCGCCATCACTGTAAATAACACCTATAGATGACACCACCGCCATCACTGACTGTATATAACACCTAGAGAGGACACCACCGCCATCACTGACTGTATATAACACCTATAGAGGACACCACCGCCATCACTGACTGTATATAACACCTATAGAGGACACCACCGCAATCACTGACTGTATATAACACCTATAGAGGACACCACCGCCATCACTGACTGTATATAACACCTATAGAGGACACCATCACTGACTGTATAGAACACCTATAGAGGACACCACCACCATCACTGACTGTATAGAACACCTATAGAGGACACCACCACCATCACTGACTGTATATAACACCTATAGAGGACACCACCACCATCACTGACTGTATAGAACACCTATAGAGGACACCATCACTGACTGTATAGAACACCTATAGAGGACACCATCACTGCCTGTGTAGAACACCTATAGAGGATACCACCGCCCTCACTGACTGTATATAACATCTATAGAGGACACCACCGCCATCACTGACTGTATAGAACACCTATGGAGGACACCACCGCCATCACTGACTGTATATAACACCTATAGAGGACACCATCACTGACTGTATAGAACACCTATGGAGGACACCACCGCCATCACTGACTGTATATAACACCTATAGAGGACACCATCACTGACTGTATAGAACACCTATGGAGGACACCACCGCCATCACTGACTGTATATAACACCTATAGAGGACACCACCACTGACTGTATATAACACCTATAGAGGACACCACCACTGACTGTATATAACACCTATAGAGGACACCACCACTGACTGTATATAACACCCATAGATGACACCACCATCACTGACTGTATATAACACCTATAGAGGACACCACTGCCATCACTGACTGTATATAACACCTATAGAGGACACCACCGCCATCACTGACTGTATATAACACCTATAGAGGACACCACCACTGACTGTATATAACACCTATAGAGGACACCACCACTGACTGTATATAACACCTATAGAGGACACCACCACTGACTGTATATAACACCTATAGAGGACACCACCACTGACTGTATATAACACCTATAGAGGACACCACCACTGACTGTATATAACACCTATAGAGGACACCATCACTGACTGTATGTAACACCTATGGAGGACACCATCACTGACTGTATGTAACACCTATAGAGGACACCACTGCCATCACTGACTGTATATAACACCTATAGAGGACACCACCACTGACTGTATATAACACCTATAGAGGACACCACCACCATCACTGACTGTATGTAACACCTATAGAGGACACCACCGCCATCACTGACTGTATATAACACCTATAGAGGACACCATCACTGACTGTATGTAACACCTATAGAGGACACCATCACTGACTGTATGTAACACCTATAGAGGACACCACCGCCATCACTGACTGTATATAACACCCATAGATGACACCACCGCCATCACTGACTGTATATAACACCTATAGAGGACACCACCGCCATCACTGACTGTATATAACACCTATAGAGGACACCACCACTGACTGTATATAACACCTATAGAGGACACCACCACTGACTGTATATAACACCTATAGAGGACACCACTGCCATCACTGACTGTATATAACACCTATAGAGGACACCACTGCCATCACTGACTGTATATAACACCTATAGAGGACACCACCACTGACTATATATAACACCTATAGAGGACACCACCGCCACCACTGACTGTATATAACACCTATAGAGGACACCACCGCCATCACTGACTGTATATAACACCTATAGAGGACACCACCACCATCACTGTATATAACACCTATAGAGGACACCACCACCATCACTGTATATAACACCTATAGAGGACACCATCACTGTATATAACACCTATAGAGGACACCACTGCCATCACTGACTGTATATAACACCTATAGAGGACACCACCGCCATCACTGACTGTATATAACACCTATAGAGGACACCATCACCATCACTGTATATAACACTTATAGAGGACACCACCACTGACTGAATACTACATATTAGATGCCTCCATTATCTCTTGGACCGTCACGTGACTGTCCCGCCGGACTCCTGGTGAGGAGACGTTCACATCTCCACAGGATGACCCCCGCCCTTCCCGCCTGACAGAACTCCCACAATGCCGCGGGGCCAGAAGTCACGTGGTGCCGGAAGTGCGGTGACCTTGTTCTATTTACAACATGAAAGCTGTGTTACCGGCTGCGGTGTCCTGGGGGCTCTTCCGTTATATCAGCCGCGGGTGAGTGACACGCAGTGCGGCACCTACTGATTACATACTAACTGTGGTACAGCCCGAGTAACCTGTGGGAATGGTAAATGGTTCAGCCCGACTACTGCCTGAATGTGACCTGGACTCATCCACTATCCAGTGTGAGGGGGTGTCAGGGAGTAGTCATTGACTTGCCCCCCGCCGGATATCACCCATCTATAGGGGTTATATATATATATATATCAATGTGTATATAATACATCTATAGGGATTATATATAGAGAGAGAGTAATGTGTAAATAATACATCTATAGGGGCTATATATAGAGAGAGTAATGTGTGTATAATACATCTATAGGGGCTATATATAGAGTAATGTGTATAATACATCTATAGGGGCTATATATATATAGAGTAATGTGTGTATAATACATCTATAGGGGCTATATATATAGAGAGAGAGAGTAATGTGTGTATAATACATCTATAGGGGTTATATATATAGAGAGAGAGTAATGTGTGTATAATACATCTATAGGGGCTATATATATATAGAGAGAGAGTAATGTGTGTATAATACATCTATAGGGGCTATATATAGAGAGAGAGTAATGTGTGTATAATACATCTATAGGGGCTATATATAGAGAGAGAGTAATGTGTGTATAATACATCTATAGGGGCTATATATATATATATAGAGTAATGTGTGTATAATACATCTATTGGGGCCATATATATATATATAGAGTAATGTGTGTATAATACATCTATAGGGGCTATATATATATAGAGTAATGTGTGTATAATACATCTATAGGGGCTATATATATATATATATATATATATATAGAGTAATGTGTGTATAATACATCTATAGGGGTTATATATATAGAGTAATGTGTGTATAATACATCTATAGGGGTTATATATATAGAGTAATGTGTGTATAATACATCTATAGGGGCTATATATATATATATATATATATATATATAGTAATGTGTGTATAATACATCTATAGGGGCTATATATATATATTTGTGTATAATACATCTATAGGGGCTATATATATATAGTCATGTGTATAATACATCTATAGGGGCTATATATATATATAGAGTAATGTGTGTATAATACATCTATAGGGGCTATATATATATATATATATATATAGAGAGAGAGAGTAATGTGTGTATAATACATCTATAGGGGCTATATATATATATAGAGTAATGTGTGTATAATACATCTATAGGGGCTATATATATATATAGAGAGAGTAATGTGTGTATAATACATCTATAGGGGCTATATATATATATAGTCATGTGTATAATACATCTATAGCGGCTTCGCTCGGGTATATTTAATCTATTTCATTTATTGTTTGTGTGTCGTTAAAAGATATCAACACTATCCACTATAACAGTGACCTCTACAGCCCCCCGCCCCAAAACAGTGACCTCCACAGTCCCTCCACCCATTAACACTGACCCCCCCACAGTGCCCCATCCCTTAAAATTGGACCTCCACAGCAGCCCACCCCTTAACTTTGACCTTTACAGCAGCCTTCCCCTTTAACAGTGACTTTCACAGCATACCACCCCCTTGGCGTGGTCAAACCAGATCAGGGCGTGGCTTAGCGGGACCTATCTCCGTCGGCTGAAGAGTGGAAGGGGGCGTGGCCTAACCAGATCAGGGGGGGGTTCTTTTGAACAGATCCCTCTAAGGCCACTTTCACACTTGCGTTGTCCGGATCCGGCGTGTACTCCATTTGCCGGAATTACACGCCGGATCCGGAAAAACACAAGTGAACTGAAAGCATTTGAAGACGGATCCATCTTCAAAATGCTTTCAGTGTTACTATGGCAGCCAGGACGCTATTAAAGTCCTGGTTGCCATAGTAGGAGCGGGGAGCGGTATACTTACAGTCCGTGCGGCTCCCGGGGCGCTCCAGAGTGACGTCAGAGCGCCCCATGCGCATGGATGACGTGCCATGCGATCATGTGATCCATGCGCCTGGAGCGCCCCGGGAGCCGCACGGATGGTAAGTATGCTGCTCCCCCGCTCCCCACTACACTTTACCATGGCTGCCAGGACTTTAGCGTCCCGGCAGCCATGGTAACCATTCAGAAAAAGCTAAACGTTGCATCCGGTAATGCGCCGAAACGACGCTTAGCTTAAGGCCGGATCAATGCCTTTCAATGGGCATTAATTCCGGATCCGGCCTTGCGGCAAGTGTTCAGGATTTTTGGCCGGAGCAAAAAGCGCAGCATGCTGCTGTATTTTCTCCGGGCAAAAAACGTTCCATTCCGGAACTGAAGACGTCCTGATGCATCCTGAACGGATTTCACTCCATTCAGAATGTATTAGGATAAAACTGATCAGGATTCTTCCGGCATAGAGCCCCGACGACGGAACTCTATGCCGGATCCGGACAACGCAGGTGTGAAAGAGCCCTAATCTGACGGAGCTGTTTCACTAGGATCATCAGTCAGAGGAATCGACTCTTCCGGTTCAGTGAACTGAATCGATTCAAAAGAACGATTCGTTCATGATCCGGACATCACTAATGTATATAAGGAGAGCAGTCGGAGCCCCTAGTGTTCTGCAGTTAGGGACCAGTGCTCGGAGGGGAGCCAGTCTGTATGAGTAACCAGAAGAAGATGCTGAGATAGGGACGCCATCATACCTTTGATGTATATCCACCATTGTTGGGGGGGATGTCTGGTGTGTCGTACCTTTGATGTATCTCCACCATTGTTGGGGGGGGGGGTGTCTGTGGTGTCGTACCTTTGATGTATATCCACCATTGTTGGGGGGGATGTCTGGTGTGTCGTACCTTTGATGTATCTCCACCATTGTTGGGGGGGATGTCTGGTGTGTCGTACCTTTGATGTATCTCCACCATAGTTGGGGGGGGGGTGTCTGTGGTGTCGTACCTTTGATGTATATCCACCATTGTTGGGGGGGATGTCTGGTGTGTCGTACCTTTGATGTATATCCACCATTGTTGGGGGGGATGTCTGGTGTGTCGTACCTTTGATGTATATCCACCATTGTTGGGGGGGATGTCTGGTGTGTCGTACCTTTGATGTATCTTCACCATTGTTGGGGGGGATGTCTGGTGTGTCGTACCTTTGATGTATCTTCACCATTGTTGGGGGGGATGTCTGGTGTGTCGTACCTTTTGATGTATCTTCACCATTGTTGGGGGGGATGTCTGGTGTGTCGTACCTTTGATGTATCTCCACCATTGTTGGGGGGGATGTCTATGGTGTCGTACCTTTGATGTATATCCACCATTGTTGGGGGGGATGTCTATGGTGTCATACCTTTGATGTATATCCACCATTGTTAGGGGGGGATGTCTGTGGTGTCGTACCTTTGATGTATCTCCACCATTGTTATGGGGGGATGTCTGTGGTGTCGTACCTTTGATGTATATCCACCATTGTTGGGGGGTGTAACGGATCTCCTAGCACCCCGACCGGGTACCTCCGTCGCTAGATGCTCCTAGTGCTTTCCGAGGACTCCAAGCACTCCACTTGACACCGTACGCCCTGCAGACCCCACGAACCGCCGCAGCTTGGTTGGGGTCTCACCGTCCTCCACCCACGCTGGACCTACGACAAGGCTCCAGTGGGTGAACCTCTCCTACAGCCAGAGAGCAGGAACAGCTCTTACAAGAGCTCGTAGTTATGCCAGGGGAGTATAGCAAATCTTCAGCGTATAGCAATCCCCCAGTTTGATCAGTTATCCAAACACCAGTCTCAACATGATGAAGGATAAAACAGGAACCCTTTATTGAGGGCTACCCGCCCGTATTTATGCAGGTCCCCATCTGGTGGCCACGCCCTTAGGGGACCAGAATGGAGACTGCGACACAGTACAGATATGCAGAAATTCAGGATACACAGACACAACACATCCCCACAATGCATCATGGTTTCCTCCTCTCTGCCTGGCGACACCCGAGGAGCAATCCAATTATGTCTCAGGACAAAGGGAAAACACCAATACACATGTGGGAACAACAGGACAGGAATCACCACCAAAATACACAATGGCACACCCCCACAGCAAACACAGACATTTAACATATCCCCAGATAGCTCAAGTCTGAGTGCATATCATTAGGTGAATGGCACTCAGAATACACGAATACAATAATATTAGCTATCTGGGTGCCCTCACATAACATACAATTTAACTGAACGCATAATAACATAAAACACAATTCCAAAGACAGATTTAAGCTGTGCGGCCGGCCTGTTTTCTTTAAAGTTAGTATGGGCCATAATCCTGAGGCAAGAGGCTAGCAACCAGCCCCCTCCAAAACACTGTGGCGAGGTTGGTTTCGTCACACATCTCCCCCTTCCAGGGAAGACTAACCAGATACCTGACCTCACGGTCAGTACCTGAGTTAGTCTGGCAGTCCAACCACAACCCCATACTGGACCTGTTGAATTTTGGGGCCTGGCTCTGTTCTGTATGTCCCCAGCTGTTGAGCGGGCATCTGCGACTCCTTGCTGCCTTGTGGTTCTCCAGCTTGGAGCTGTAGGTACTTGGTGGGCAGAGGCCGACTGCGCTCTGCCCAGATGCCAGCTCTTCCGCTGGGGTCGTTTGTGGGGAGTCCGGCTCTGAAGAAGAGGATAGGGGAGGGCAGAGGCCGACTGCGCTCTGCCCAGAGGCCAGCTCTTCCGCTGGGGTAGCCTGTGGATAGTCCGGCTCTGGAGTAGAGGATAGGGGAGGGCAGAGGCCGACTGCGCTCTGCCCAGATGCCAGCACTTCCGCTGGGGTAGCCTGTGGGATGTCCGGCTCTGGAGAAGAGGATAGAGGAGGGCAGAGGCCGACGGCGCTCTGCCCTGATGCCAGCTCTTCCGCTGGGAAGAAATCAGTGGGTAGCACAGGCTCATCCCCTGCCCCCAGAACTCTGTTGGGAAGTAGCTGGGAAGGGGAGGGCTCGCTTACCTCCTCCTCCTGGTATCCCTGCGGAGATGGATGGGGATCTGGACCGACTGTCCAGCATCCCTGTAGGACTGGCACCGAGCCCGCGGTCTCATCTGCGCCCATGCAGAGGGGCTTGTGTTCCCCTTTTCCCGGTATCTCCGGCTGCTGGTGGAAGGTGAGGCCGGTTGCCTCTCCTCCCCAGGACTCTGGTTGCTGTAAGGCAGAGGGACCCCGCATCTCCTCCCCCTGGAACTCAGGTTGCCGCTGGGGAGAGAGACCGGTTGTCTCCTCTCCCTGTGATATGTACTGCCGCTGGAGATCTGGGCAGGCGGCCCAGCATCCCTGTAGGGCCAGTAGAGAGACCTCAGTCCCATCTCCACCTGCCATCTGTGGGTCCTCCCAGGACCAGTCTGTGAGGTCCCTCAACATTTGCGAGTCAGGATCACCTGCGTCCACACCTGGCAACTCCGGCTGCCGCTGAGGGTCTGGGCCAGCATCCCAGCATCCCGGTGGAGAGCCCTCGGTCCCGTCTCCACCTGCCTGTTGTGGTTCCTCACAGGACCAGTCTATGAGGACCCCTACCTCTGTAGCTGGTACTGAAGCAAGGGATACTTCAGTCGGGTCTTCCCAGCTGTAGGGTTGTAGGTCTGGGACTGCCACCCAGCTCTCTGGCAGTGTATATTGGGACCGAATTGAGCTGAAGAAGTATTGGTAGTCCTGCTCCAGCTCCCACTCCTTTGTGACTAGAGATGCCAGGTCTTGTCTCACCTCTCTCGCTGTAGCCCAATCATGCATAGCCTCTCTGTAGTCATAGATATCCCAGAACTGGGACCCTCCAGCATCTCCGAACTCCGGTTCTGCGAAGGCCTCAAACAACAGGCCAGGGCCATCATAATCCTCACCCTCGGGTCTGTCGTGCTCAGCCATCCAGGGAGAGTGCCGAATCACATACCACCAGAGTGCCTGGTAGGCGTCATCTAGCCAAAGCTCCTTCCATACCAGGCTCTCCAGTTCTGTCACCCACTCATTCAGGGGCTCCTCTCCCAGAAGGGGCATTCGCAGGGCCACTCGCATCCGCAACTGCTGCTCCTCACTGGGGAGACACTCGCCCCGCCGACGCTGTACATCTTCCAGGGCCTCGTGCCAGACGCCTTTCCGGACTGCATCCCTCCAGTCCGGGTCATCATCCTCCTCGTAGTGGAACGCTGTTCGAAGACTAGCCGATTCCATCCTGCTGTAGCCAGGGGCGCTGTACGGATACTAGCGTTGCCCTCAATATACTCCACGAACGATGTCTCCGAGCTGCTTCTCCTCACACTAGGACGCCATGCCACTGCTTGCCACCAATGTAACGGATCTCCTAGCACCCCGACCGGGTACCTCCGTCGCTAGATGCTCCTAGTGCTTTCCGAGGACTCCAAGCACTCCACTTGACACCGTACGCCCTGCAGACCCCACGAACCGCCGCAGCTTGGTTGGGGTCTCACCGTCCTCCACCCACGCTGGACCTACGACAAGGCTCCAGTGGGTGAACCTCTCCTACAGCCAGAGAGCAGGAACAGCTCTTACAAGAGCTCGTAGTTATGCCAGGGGAGTATAGCAAATCTTCAGCGTATAGCAATCCCCCAGTTTGATCAGTTATCCAAACACCAGTCTCAGCATGATGAAGGATAAAACAGGAACCCTTTATTGAGGGCTACCCGCCCGTATTTATGCAGGTCCCCATCTGGTGGCCACGCCCTTAGGGGACCAGAATGGAGACTGCGACACAGTACAGATATGCAGAAATTCAGGATACACCGACACAACACATCCCCACAATGCATCATGGTTTCCTCCTCTCTGCCTGGCGACACCCGAGGAGCAATCCAATTATGTCTCAGGACAAAGGGAAAACACCAATACACATGTGGGAACAACAGGACAGGAATCACCACCAAAATACACAATGGCACACCCCCACAGCAAACACAGACATTTAACATATCCCCAGATAGCTCAAGTCTGAGTGCATATCATTAGGTGAATGGCACTCAGAATACACGAATACAATAATATTAGCTATCTGGGTGCCCTCACATAACATACAATTTAACTGAACGCATAATAACATAAAACACAATTCCAAAGACAGAGTTAAGCTGTGCGGCCGGCCTGTTTTCTTTAAAGTTAGTATGGGCCATAATCCTGAGGCAAGAGGCTAGCAACCAGCCCCCTCCAAAACACCTGTGGCGAGGTTGGTTTCGTCACAGGGGGGATGTCTGGTGTGTCGTACCTTTGATGTATCTTCACCATTGTTGGGGGGGGGGGGGGGGGTGTCTGGTGTGTCATACCTTTGATGTATATCCACCATTGTTGGGGGGGATGTCTATGGTGTCGTACCTTTGATGTATATCCACCAGTGTGGGGGGGGGGGGTGTCTGTGGTGTCGTTCCTTTGATGTATATCCACCATTGTTGGGGGGGTCATATCTCTTACAGTCGCTGACTGATATGTATGTTGCAGGTCCCAGGCTGGATGTGTCCGGAGTTATGCGCAGACCGCAGAGGTAATCACTGTGTTACACCCGTCCGTGTCCTCCTCGCAGTTCGCCCTCATTATACTTATGTTCTGTATTTGGATCGTTTCTTCAGACAGTTGTGGATAAAGATGGCGTCTCCGCCTCAGCGACGGCCTCGGAGCATGTCCACGTGGCACAGAAGAGCTCTCCGGTAGGTGCTGATTTCTGACTATTTGCTGTTTCTCATACTTTGTACCTGAGTTGGGTATGCTGTGTCGCAGTGGGTGGAGCCTATCTGCAATAGTGACTAGTCTGATAGCAGCGTAATTAGATCACCATGGGATCATCAGTGATCCTCTGGATCAACTTGCAGGATAACAGGCTGAACTGGATGGACAGGTGTCTTTTTTTTCAGCCTTATAAACTATGTTACTATGTAATCTGTAATATCCAAGCAGCATGTTTACCAGAGGAGCGAACATAGGAAAGCCTCGGATTACGAACCAGCAGATCTGTACAATCTAAACGTATAGCCCTCGGAGCCCCCCTGTGTGGTGGGTTCCCTGTCCTTTATGATGTAGACGCATAGCCCTCGGAGCCCCCCTGTTTCGTGGGTGTCCTGTACAATCTAGACGCATAGCCCTCGGCGCTCCCCTGTGTGGTGGGTGCCCTGTCCTGTACGATCTAGGCATAGCCCTCAGAGCTCCCCTGTATGGTGGGTGCCCTGTCCTGTACAATCTAGACGCATAGCCCTCGGCGCTCCCCTGTGTGGTGGGTGCCCTGTCCTGTACGATCTAGGCATAGCCCTCAGAGCTCCCCTGTATGGTGGGTGCCCTGTCCTGTACGATATAGAGGCATAGCCCTCAGAGCTCCCCTGTGTGGTGGGTGCCCTGTCCTGTACGATCTAGGCATAGCCCTCGGAGCGCCCCTGTGTGGTGGGTGCCCTGTCCTGTACGATCTAGGCATAGCCCTTGGAGCGCCCATGTGTGGTGGGTGTCCTGTATAATGGGTTTGGCAGATAGTGGTCCCTGACTGCTCTTCTTCCTTCGTCTATATCTCTAGGAATCTTTGTCATTTGCTGTTGGGATGTTTAGTGGACTGATTCATACGCAACAAGTCTTCCCATATCCATCAGGTAAGATACCAAGTATCCATAAAGTAAGATACCAGGATGACTGTGTATGTGAGTATTACTTACACTCCCACCATCCATTCCCTACACAAATTGGTGCATGGCCGTCTTCACTCCTCTTGGTTTGTCTCCTGGTTGCACTTGTGTCCTGTGGTGTCTCATTTCAACTTCTCTTCCTACAGTATTAAGTGAGGATCAGTCTCAGTTCCTCAGTGAGTTGATTAGTCCTGTGTCCCGTTTCTTCCAAGTGAGTAAAATATGTAGATGGGTAAAATGAGACAGATAAATTGTATTATGTAACAAGGACAATAGATGTGAACACTGGAGAAGGTCTAGGACAAAAGATGTGAGAAAGTAGGACAAGAGGGGAAAAGGGAGCAAAAGAAGTAGAATGAAACGGAAGAGATGAGAGATTGGAGGAAGAGAAGATGTACAATATTAGAAAAATAGGGATGTAAGATCAAAGAATATATATAACATTAGAAAAAGGAGGGATCGGAGAAGATGTAGAATATTAGAGGAACAACGAGCGAAGTTTGGAGAATACATAGGACATTAGGAAGGAGAGAAGGTCAGGGAATATGTAAAATGGAACATGAGAAGGTCAAAGAAGATGTAGAATAGAGGAAGAACGAGAGACGGTCAGAGAAAATGTAGACTATTAGAAGGAGAGTAGGTTGAAGAAGATGTAGAATATTTGATGAAGATGGAGAGAGTTTGAAAAGATATAGAATATTTTAGGAAGACAGAGAGAAGGTTGGAGATGACGGAGAACATTAGGAAGGAGAGTTTGTGCAATATGTAGAATACTAGAAAAAGGAAAGGTGAGAAAAGCTGTGGAACAAAAGAAGAAGAGCAGATTGGAGAAGAGGTCAAATATTAAAGGGATTCTGTCACCTCCCCTAACCCAAAAAACGATTTTAAAGCAGCCATGCAGCACAGCTTACCTGGATTAGGCTGTGCTCTTTGATCTTGTAATCCGTCCAGCAGTTTCTGCAAAAAACTACTTTTATTGATATGTAAATGAGTCCTGAATGTGCCCAGAGGGGCGTTTTGTTCTTCTTAGAGAGCCCAGTACCGCCCCTCTTTCAGTGCCCAGCCCGCCTTCCTTGCACTGTCTATCCGCCCCCAGCCTGCCACAGCTTCTCCTCCCTCACGCCGAACGAACTCTCGCACAGGCGCAGTACCCACTGAGGGCTGCGCCTATGCGATCAGCAGGAGACTGAGGGCAGGAGCTTCATCCTCGTCACTGGGCATGCGCCGAGCCCAGTGACGTCCGATGCTCGCTCTTCCCTGCTGACTGAGGGAGGGGGAGGGGAGGCTGTGGCAGGCTGGGGGCGGATAGACAGTGCAAGGAAGGCGGGCTGGGCACTGTAAGAGGGGCGCTACTGGGCTCACTAAGAGGAACAAAACGCCCCTCTGGGCACATTCAGGACTCATTTACATATCAATAAAAGTAGTTTTTTGCAGAAACTGCTGGACGGATTACAAGATCAAAGAGCACAGCCTAATCCAGGTAAGCTGTGCTGCATGGCTGCTTTAAAATCGTTTTTTGGGTTAGGGGAGGTGACAGAATCCCTTTAAAGGAAGAAGGAGAGACGGTCAGAGGAAATGTAGAATATTAGAAGGAGGAAAAGTCCGAGAAGATGTGGAAGGAGAGAAGGTCGGAGGAGATCTAGAATATCAGAAAATGTAGGACATTAGAAGAGAGAAAGTTGGGGAATATGTAGAAAACTAGAAGAAGAAAACAAAGGTCAAGAGAAGCTGCAGAACATAAGAGAAGAAGAAGAGAAGGTAGGAGAAGATGAAAGCACATGGGACATAGTGAAATAATTGAGGAATTGTTAGCGAGGTGTGAAAATTAAAGGGCAGGAAAGAAAACCATTCCAGGGGCAGAAATGATGAGTCGGTGTGAGTGGTAGGTTAGTTACTGGAATATTCCCCTGGAGGGGGCACAGTACTTTAAGAACACAATGTAAGCAGGGCCACACATAAGTTGACTTCCTATTTTTTTTTTTTTACTTAGGAGGTAAATGACCCCACCCTGAATGACGATCTCCAGAGGGTGGATGACAAGTCCATGTCTGGACTCAAAGAGCTAGGTGCATTTGGTCTCCAAGTCCCAGCTGAGTTGGGTGGACTGGGACTGAATAATACCCAGGTAATGGTTTGTGGTTTATGGAGCTGTTTTAGTGTCAGATGGTCACATTATGTGTTGTTTATGTATGTCTGCTCCATTAATGTGCTTGAGTGTAGTCTGTTGATGTGACCAGCAGACCAACCCGGATCCTGCTGCTTGTTGGTTTTAAATGGGTTTTCCAGGATTAGAAAAACATGGCTGCTGTCTTCCAGAAATAGTACCAGTGTTAATTTTGTGCCTATTTTTAAAATTCTTGAGATAACCCCCCCCCCCCCCCCCCTTTAACCACCTAACTGTTTTGCCTGAGCTGGGCTTGGGCAGACGGGGGAGGGTCTGGTATCTCCTGATTGTTAGCAGCTAGAAGCATGGGCCTGGTCTTGTTCAAAGGCAAGCATCCAACCTTTCATGTAAGAATGACCAAAATGACAGCATTATCCCAAAATAAGCAGGAGATATCACTGTTAGAAATTGAGTCTGGAATAAAACCGGCTATTACTTTCACTTTCAGCTGCATTCACTGTATCCCGATTTCTAACATCGATATCTTCCCATGTACTGAAGATATTGCTGTCATTCTGGTATTGTTTGTATTCTTGGAATGCCACAGCTTTCAAACAATACAGAGCCCATATCTGCTACCGTACCAGAGACTAAAGCAGCCGCCCCCTCCCCTTCCGTTTGGAGGAGAATATAGTAAAAATATATAGAAACGTGACATTATCATCACCGTACTGACCACATAATAAAGTTATCTTATTTGTACCACTCAGTGACCGCGGCAAATACATTCCACAAAATAATGTTAAAACTTCTGTTTTTTAATTTTACCCCCCTAAAAATAAGTTATTTATTACACTATATATACCCCAAAATGGTTCCTAAAAAACCCCCACAAGGATCAGCAAAAACGCTTCCGTCATGATGATACAACCATCTACAATGAACGATCCAGTTGTATTATCTGTAAAATAGCCAAGACGTATTGTAAGTCACTGGGGGACGGATCCGGCACCATTGACTTACATTGTGTGTCATGACTGATCCGTCTTGCTCCGCACCCCATTGTGGACACAACCGAACGCATTCTGGTGCTCTCTGTCTTGACAATAAATGGTGACAAAATGGAAGCGGTTTCCTCCGGTGTGAAAGTAGCCTAATCCTGCAAAATAAAAAAATAATTTAGAAGAAAAAAATTAAAAAGTTATAACTGAACACAAAGGGTAAAAATATTACTGGTCCTTAAGACTAAAATTAATCCGGTCACTAAGGGGTTAAAAATGCAGTTGTGTCCCCGGAGTTGTGCGCCAAGGAGATTTACCGCAGACGCACATTAAAAATCTACAATAAAAAGTGACATTTTGGGAGGGTTAATAAGGGGTGGCAGACGCCAGATTCGGACACTTTTGCTCAGAGCGGCAAACAGCCGCCGCTTTTCTTTCATGCCACAAAACTGATGTAGGAGGTTAGTAAAAGCCCCAGATCTGTAGACGGCGTGGTGCCTTTAATGATGCATTTTTTTTTTTTCTACTCCCTTGCCCCGTCACCGGATCAGTATGCTCGATTGGTGGAGATAGTAGGACAGCACGACCTAGGTGTCGGCATTACTTTGGGTGCCCATCAGTCTATTGGCTTTAAAGGGATCCTTCTGTATGGTACTGAGGAGCAGAAGAAGAAGTATCTGCCGCGTCTTGCCTCAGGTAAGGACAATGGCTGGAAGGGACAGTCCTGCCTGGAGCCGAAGCTTCGCCTCTAATAGTATTTCTTACCCAATTATCCAGGTGAAATAATTGCGGCATACTGTCTGACTGAGCCGACCAGCGGATCCGATGCCGCCTCGATCAGATCTACTGCCAAGAAGAGCACCTGTGGAAAGTACTACACCCTCTCTGGGGGCAAACTATGGATCAGGTGAGGAGGGCTGGGGAGTAAGAGGTGGTCCCCGTGTGGAGACATGTTATCACCTGGCAGAGCACAGAGCAGATGGTCTCCTGGCCTCCATCCCACCCAGATGCCCTGGACAGATCCTTTCGTCCCTGATATCCTGCCCTCGTAGCTCTGTCCAGGGCAGGTTCCTGTGTTTCCCCCAGTGTAGCTGCAGCATCTTGACTTCTGTTCCATCTCTCTTGCAGTAATGGGGGCATTGCCGACTTATTCACTGTCTTTGCAAGAACTCAAGTCCAGGACCCAACATCTGGGGAGATGAAAGATAAGATCACAGCATTTATAGTGGAGAGAGGAGAAGGGGTGACAAAGTAAGTAACTGGGGTGCACAAGTGACATGTCTTCTGCTCGCCAGTAACGCCTTCACCTGACATGTCTTCTCCTGCAGCGGGCCCCCTGACAAGAAGCTGGGCATACGGGCCAGTAACACAGCATCTGTATACTTTGATGAGGTCCGTGTCCCTGCAGAGAACGTGCTGGGGGGTGAAGGCAACGGTTTCAAAGTGGCCATGAACATCCTCAACAACGGACGGTTTGGGATGGCTGCAGCAATGTCTGGCACCATGAAGGGTCTGATTCAGAAAGCTGTAAGTGGTAACAAGGGATCTCCACTAGAGGGAGGCACTGAGGAGAAGGGCTATACTGTTAACTGGAGGAGTTACAGGGGTCCACACTTGACACAGTAGTCTTCTTCCGGCAGGTGGAACATGCGTTGAATCGCTCCCAATTCGGAAATAAACTTCATAACTTTGGAGTCATCCAAGAGAAGCTGGCACGCATGGCTGTCCTGCAGTATGTGACGGAGGTAGGTGGGGGTATGGAGGAGTATGATGATGTATGGGGGGGGGGGGGTGGGGGGGAGGGGGCAGCGAATGCTTCATGTAACTGACTCCACCCCTTATTCTGTAGTCAATGGCATACATGATCAGCTCAAACATGGACTCTGGGGCCAAGGACTTTCAGGTTGAAGCCGCCATAAGCAAAATTTTTGGCTCTGTGAGTATGTCAGTGTTGATGGTACAGGGGAGCCATGTGTCGCACAGACCTGGTTACGTGCTGAGGGTCCTGTGACACTGGACGGCTGTGTAGTCTCTGCAGGAAGCATACTGATGTCCTTTTCTGTTGTCTGCAGGAGGCAGCCTGGTCCGTGGCCGATGAATGCATCCAGGTACTGGGAGGAAACGGCTTTATGAAGGTAACGAGCTCAGTCTCTCTCCACTAGAGTATGACGATGTGTCACATGATGTATGGCCCGATAATCCCGGGGTCACATGTTAGTAGTGACTGTCATACTGGTTGCCATGTCACTGTGGACTCCATGTCGGGCTAGTCCAGTCTGGTATCTGCTGGGTAACACTGGTTTTGTCTTTTCTGGTGACCAGGACACTGGGGTGGAACGAGTGCTTCGAGACCTGCGCATTTTCAGAATCTTTGAAGGAGCCAATGATATCCTCAGACTCTTCGTGGCCCTGTATGGACTGCAGGTACCACCAGCAGACGCCATCCTTTATACAGAACTTTGACATTAACTGTGCCCGCCAGTGACTCCTGATTCTGCCCTTATTGTAGAGTGCTGGCAAGGAGCTGAAATCTCTGCAGAAAGCGCTGAGTAGCCCGCTGAGCAACACACCCTTACTTGTGAAGGAAGGTCTGAAGCGAGCACGGAGGTGAGTGGATAGGGGGACAGGGCAGGAAGAGCGGAGGTACAGACAGTGCGGAGGATGGAGTAGAGGGACCGAGAGAGAGAGAACAGAGTGGAGGAGAAGAGGACAAGGTAGAGGAAGGAGAAGAGCTTGGGGAAGAAGAGGCGGAGTAGAGGTCAGGGGAGAAAAAGTCATGAGGAGAGGCTGGGGAGAAGAGGACAATGTGGAAAAGACATGAGAGACTGGGGGGGAGAGGACAGTGTGGAGAAGACATGAGGAGAGGCTGGGGAGAAGAGGACAGTGTGGAGAAGGCATGATGAGGGGCTGGGGAGAAGAGGACAGTGTGGAGAAGGCATGATGAGGGGCTGGGGAGAAGAGGACAGTGTAGAGAAGGCATGAGGAGAGGCTGGGGAGAAGAGGACAGTGTGGAGAAGGCATGAGGAGAGGCTGGGGAGAAGAGGACAGTGTGGAAAAGACATGAGAGACTGGGGGGGAGAGGACAGTGTGGAGAAGGCATGAGGAGAGGCTGGGGAGAAGAGGACAGTGTGGAGAAGACATGAGGAGAGGCTGGGGAGAAGAGGATAGTGTGGAAAAGACATGAGAGACTGGGGGGGAGAGGACAGTGTGGAGAAGACCTGAGGGACCCTGGGGAGAGAAGAGGACAGCGTGGAGAAGACTTGAGGAGAGGCTGGGGGGGAGAAGACATGAGGAGAGACGGGGGGAGATGAGGACAGTCTGGAGAAGACACGAGGAGAGGCTGAGAGAGGACTAGGTGGGAGTAAAATGAGAGGTGAGGGGAGAAGAGGACAATGTGGGGTGGAAGGAAGAAGAGTTCATGAAGTAGGAGAGGCTAAGAAAGTGGAGAGGGTTGAGAAGAGGAGGACAGTGGGAATGAAGATGGTGACAGTGACTAGGCAAATTACTGAGTGGAGGAGTTGAAAAGGACAATTTGAGAAGAAATGGTCAGGGGAGTGAAAGGTGGAGCGGTTATCTGCTAGACTCTGTTGTTTTCCCCTTCTGTAGGAAGGCTGGACTAGGCACAGGACTCACCCTAAAAGGACACGTCCACCCTGAAGTGGAGAAAAGCGCGGAGTTGGTGAGTGGGGAATGCTATGAGCAGGGTGAAGTGTGTGGTAGCAGGATCCAGACCGTGTTGTCTAGGGGGGGTTGGGTATATAGCGCCCATCCCAATAACATGTCATAGGGGACACTGAAGGTAGCGTTCGCTTTCCTTCTGCTTTGCTTTCATTTTAGGCAGTTCATGCTATTGAAGATTTTGGCGGTGCAGTAGAAGAGCTGCTCATCAAGTACGGCAAGAGGATTGTGGGTAAGATGCATCTCGTGGCCAGAAGTGCCATGTCCGGCGTGTCTCTTCTGTGTGACTAATCATCTTGTTCTTCTTCCAGATGAACAGTACGTCCTGCAGAGAGTGGCAGACTGCGCCATCGACCTCTACTCCATGGTTGTGGTGCTGTCCAGGTAAAGTGTAGAATGAGGAGGATGCAGATGGCAGCAGTAGTCCTTGAGTCACATCCCATGGTTGGCTGTATGGA
Source organism: Bufo gargarizans (assembly GCF_014858855.1). Lineage (NCBI taxonomy): Eukaryota > Metazoa > Chordata > Amphibia > Anura > Bufonidae > Bufo > Bufo gargarizans. Next base: position 88,335 of record NW_025334075.1, on the reverse strand, counting down.
CTCCTCAGCTGCCCACGGACACCAGCTGAACGTCTGCCTGACAAGCCATGTAATGATCTTGGGCAATCTCCTGCCTCCGGAATGGGACTGACAAATTGGTGTCCAACCCCACGGAGGAGCCAGCTGGGTACAGGGGTCCCTTACACACTCTAAAGCGATGAAGGGTTAAAGGTGGAACTACATCAGATAAAGACTTTCAGTTTCCACTCTATGGGGGTCATTCACTATCACTCCCTACGCCAGATGACCATGGTTTGTGGCTATTCGTGCATCTAATTCAGGAGCAAATGGCGTTCTACGCCGCCCTCACCAAAAGGAGTGATGGGAGGTGGTGTGTGCGGCACATTGCCAGTTTTCTGATGTAACTGGCTACCAGCTGGAGTAGATCTCATGATTGCTGGAGGATAAAACGCTGCTCTTTGATACGTGACCCCCTATGTGTTTCTATCTTGCAGGTCTTCCAGTTCTCTGTCCCAGGGACTCCCCACTGCGGCACATGAGAAGGTCCTGTGTGACATCTGGTGCACTGAGGTAAGGAACCTGTGTCGTGGCTGCTCTTATACACGTGACCGGTGGGATCTGGACTAATTCTGGACTAATTCTCTGTCTGTACTCCAGGCATCGACCCGCGTGCACGACAGACTGAGGAGCTTGCGGAGTGGAGGAAGTGGAGCCGCTTTATTTAGGAACCTGCGCTCAGCCTCTGCTGCCCTGGTTGAGAACGGCGGTGTGGTGGCCTCACATCCGTTAGGTTTTTAGGGCGTATTCACACTTGTGCATTACGAGTCCTGGTTTCATTTTTCCCCAATGAAAAAACGTTACCGATACATTTAAATACCTCACGTTTTATGTGCTTTTCCACCATTATACAGCCTCCTCCAGAAGATCCGTTGTTAGGTTTGAGAAATCCTTAGACTTTAGAATCGTGTGTTCTGTTTGCATAGTCCACAAGTGTGTCCGAGCCCTTACGAGAAGCCGCTGCCTTACGCCAACAGTGCCAGTAATAAAATCTCTGTAATCAAGCTGTGGCCTTGAGCTCATTGCCATGGACGTTCCCAGCAGAATCCTTCCTGGATTCTCTCCCCATCACATCTACGATTCCACCTTACCGACACTTGGCAGCACACTAATGGGTTAATGGTTTGTGCGTGCCGCTACCAGAAGGGTCTCAGATCAGGCTCGCCTGGGATATGGATAAGTCATGGTCCATCTTCCTACCCGGAAGTTTCCCGTACACAGGTCACAGCACTGGCCACGTGGGTTCAGAAGTCTCCGTGGAGTGAGAGTAACCCATGTCCACCCACAAAGTAGGTTGGGCAGGAACCGGGTTATTTGGCTTAACCAGTTGACTGAACATGTTCTGGATTTATTTTCCAGAGAAGAAATGATGCATTCTCTGGAGACTCAAAAATCATCAGAAATCCTTTGCACCTGAAGTAATTGAGCTAGGTGGGTGACGTGCCCTCAACAAAAATCACTTTTGCCCCGTTCTCCTGGTCTCTTTGGGTCAAAAAGAGGAACTTGTCCAGTCATTCTCCAGGACCGCACCACAAGAGGTTGACTCCACTCCAAGGAGTCTGCACATGGATTTAGTGCAGAAAAAAAACCTACAGCGTAATACAAGAGAAGTAAAGTGTATGAGATTAGAGAAATCTCATGGGTTTCACCCTTTTCAGTGACATCCGCACCTAAAACTGCATTAAAAATGCACCAAAACCATGATAGTGTGGACTTATGTGAGGTTAAAAATTCCCTCCACGGGGGGCATGTAAGGTCTGCTCCGGCTCCCGACTATCGTCCTGCGCCATCCTGGTACATAATAACCCGCCACCATAGCTTGGTCAGTATACTATAGGAGGAGGAAATCAAGGAGGCAAGAAATGAGCCCGAGTAAAGCGCAGGCAGCAGTGGAGCGCCTGAAAGAATATGCTAGGCGGAGGCTCAACATGGCGCCGCCTCACCTCGTGCTTCCCGACCCTGAGGCAGCCAGCACCGCAAACTCTGGCAGAGGATACCACAGAACCGGAGTTTACCCTGAAAACCGCTCATGAACAACTGATGGCGGCTATTTCAGCATGCCTGTCATCGCTAACTGGCGAAATAGAAGAGGTCAGAGTCCACCTGGGACTTTGTGCCATGATGTTCAGCAACTGAGAGAGAGTCCACCATAATGAAGAGCGGGTCTCAGGCCTGGAAGACCTCACAAGACCCCTGACAGCCAGAGGACAGGCCATCGAGGGCTCAGTGGATTTATGGAGGCAGAAATGTGACGATCTGGAGAACAGGGCCAGAAGAGATAACATCTGGATCCTAGGTATGTCGGAAAGAGCAGAGGGATCCGACCCAACCACACTCCTGGAACAGTGGTTTAAGTCCACATTCCCAGATGCAAGCTTTTCAATGGCCTATGCAGTGGAGAGAGCCCAGCACGGCCACCACCACCAGGGGCTTCCCCTAGACCTCTCCTGGCCCGTATTCTTAATTGGAAAGAAGAGACCTTATCTTAAGCCAAGCCAGAAACAAGCAAACCATCTCATTAGGCAACGTGAATATATTGTTCCCAGATTTCTCAGCAGAACTACAGAAGAAACGCGCTACTTTTATAGCTGTCAAGTGTCGCTTGAGGGAGCCTAACCTGCAATATTCCATGGCGTACCCGGCACGTTTGCGGGTGGTGGATGTCGGGAAACCAATATTCTTCACTAACCCCCGCAAAGCTGAGGAATGGATATCAACGCGGCCAAGAAAAGATAGCAGGACTTCAGAGGGGCTTTACATCGTCTTTCTTCAGCGAAGGACCCGCTGACCCGCACACTATGTACAAGGGACTCCCGGTATAGTAATATGCCTACCACCTTACAGAACACAAAGCTAACTGACTGATCACAGCGTTAAATACGGAGTCTGATCAGACACCTGCGTAGGTAGAACATCATACTGCACTGTGCCGGTCACCAGACACATTACTCGTGGTGTTGCTCGTCTTTATTACATGTTTTATAAGGCATGATACAACTATATTGGGTACAGAAGACCTGCAGTTGATATTGTATGGACAGCAGATACTGGAGGGAGGATGGGAAAACCCTGGGTACAATGGATGGGAACTCATACTCTAGAGCGGTGTCATTGGTAATTCATCGAGCTATTAGATGGGAGGCACATCAAACGGTGATGGACCCTGAAGGGCGATATGTCTTTGCACACGTCAATGGAATCCCAGATATCACGCACCACCCGCTAACATGTCTGTTTTACAAGCGGCGGTGGGATTTGCAGCACAATACCCAATGTATGGGGGATTATAACATGGTGATGAATGATCGGTTAGACAGATTCCAGGACCCGTCTTGTCAGTCCAGCACCATTTTACCAAGATTTGCTGCTGAAATGGGTTGGCTAGACATGTGGAGGGAGAAAAACCTTGAACGAGAAGAGTTCTCCTGTTTAACCCCGTCAAGGGGTGCGCTATCCAGGATAGATACATATTTGGCACTGAGGACACACATTCAGTATTAGCCGCAAGGACTGTCGGACCAAGCACCGGTGACAGTGAAACTGATGTTACCTGATTCCGTGGCCTGTAGGAGTAGGACACGTTTACGTCCCTTTTGGTTGACTTTAATGACCAACAACGATCGTATTCCAGACAAACTTAATGTGTTTCTGGAAATACGGACGGGACGAATGACTTACTAATATGGGAGATGGATGCCTTAAATCCTCTATATCAAAAAAGCTACGCAGCGTAAAGAGGATGAACTAAGTGACCAATGCAAAGAGGCGGAGAGCTGCTTTACCTCTGATAATAGAAGGGATTGGAGGGAATATATGATATACCTTAAAGGGACACTGTCACCTGGATTTTACTTACTGACATCACCACATCAGTCTCCACCATATACATTAAAGGGGTTCTACAGTTTCGATAGATCATCAGCATCTGATCGGCGGGGGTCCGACACCCGGCGTGGCGCTCCAGCAGCTTCTCCCTGTTTACCGCTGGCCCGGTGATGTCACAACTGGTATCAACTGGCCTGGGCGGGGCTAAGCTCCATTCAAGTGAACAGAGCTTGGCCGCGCCCAGGCCAGTTGATACTAGTCATGACGTCACTGGGCCGGCGGTAAACAGTGAGAAGGCCACGGCGCTCCTGGAGCAGCGCTGCTGCCTTCTCAAACAGCTGATCGGCAGGGATCCCGGGTGTCGGCCCCGCCGATCAGATGCTGATGGTCTAGTCAGAGGATAGATCATCAGTTAAAACAAAGTGCAGAACCTCTTTAACCTGCTCAGGACCGCCGTACGCAGGATTGCGTCCTGCCGGCGGCCCTGCTCTTCTGGGTGGACGCATATACGCGTCCTCCCGCGAGAGCCGAGATTTCCTGTGAACGCGCGCGCACTCACAGGAACGGAAGGTAAGAGAGTGGATCTCCAGCCTGCCAGCGGCGATCGCTCGCTGGCAGGCTGGAGATGTGATTTTTTTAACCCCTAACAGGTATATTAGACGCTGTTTTGATAACAGCGTCTAATATACCTGCTACCTGGTCCTCTGGTGTCCCTTTTGTTAGGATCGACCACCAGAGGACACAGGCAGGTCAGTACAGTCGCACCAAACACCACTACACTACACCCCCCCTGTCACTTATTAACCCTTTATGAACCACTGATCACCCCATATAGACTGCCTGATCACCCCCCCTGTAAGGTTCCATTCAAACATCTGTATGATTTTTACGGATACATGGATCGGATCCGCAAAACACATGCGGACGTCTGAATGGAGCCTTACCGGGGGGTGATCAATGACAGAGGGGTGATCACCCCATATAGACTCCCTGATCACCCCCTGTCATTGATCACCCCCCTGTAAGGCTCCATTCAGACGTCTGCATGTGTTTTGCGGATCCGATCCATGTATCCGTGGATCCGTAAAAATCATACGGACGTCTGAATGGAGCCTTACCAGGGGGGTGATCAGGGAGTCTATATGGGTGATCACCCCTCTGTCATTGATCACCCCCCTGTAAGGCTCCATTCAGACGTCCGCATGTGTTTTGCGGATCCGATCCGTGGATCTGTAAAAATCATACGGACGTCTGAATGGAGCCTGACAGGGGGGTGATCAATGACAGGGGGGTGATCACCCATATAGACTCCCTGATCACCCCCCTGGTAAGGCTCCATTCAGACGTCCGTATGATTTGTACGGATCCACGGATACATGGATCGGATCCGCAAAACACATGCAGACGTCTGAATGGAGCCTTACAGGGGGGTGATCAATGACAGGGGGTGATCAGGGAGTCTATATGGGGTGATCACCCCCCTGTCATTGATCACCCCCCCCCCCCCCTGTAAGGCTCCATTCGGACATTTTTTTGGCCCAAGTTAGCGGAAATATATATATTTTTTTTGTTTGTTTTTTCTTACTAAGGCCTCATGCACACGACAGTTTTTTTTTCACGGCCCGCAAAAACGGGGTCCGTGGGTCCGTGACCGTTTTTTCGTCCGTGGGTCTTCCTTGATTTTTGGAGGATCCACGGACATGAAAAAAAAGTCGTTTTGGTGTCCGCCTGGCCGTGCGGAGCCAAACGGATCCGTCCTGAATTACAATGCAAGTCAATGGGGACGGATCCGTTTGATGTTGACACAATATGGTGCCATTTCAAACGGATCCGTCCCCATTGACTTTCAATGTAAAGTCTGGAGTTCTTTTATACCATCGGATTGGAGTTTTCTCCAATCCGATGGTATATTTTAACTTGAAGCGTCCCCATCACCATGGGAACGCCTCTATGTTAGAATATACTGTCGGATATGAGCTACTTCGTGAACCTCAGATCCGACAGTATATTCTAACACAGAGGCGTTCCCATGGTGATGGGGACGCTTCAGGTTAGAATACACTACAAACTTTGTACAAGACTGCCCCCTGCTGCCTGGCAGCACCCGATCTCTTACTGGGGGATATGATAGCACAATTAACACCTTCAGGTGCGGCACCTAAAGGGGTTAATTGTGCTATCATATTCCCCTGTAAGAGATCAGGGCTGCCAGGCAGCAGGGGGCAGACCCCCCCCCTCCCCAGTTTGAATATCGTTGGTGGCACAGTGTGCGCCCACCATCGCCCCCCCTCCCTCCCTCTATTGTAATAAATCGTTGGTGGCACAGTGTGCCAACCACCATCGCCCCCCCTCCCTCTATAGCAGTAACATTGGTGGCAGTGTGCGGCCTCCCATTCCCACCCGATCGGAGTCCCAGTTTAATCGCTGGGGCTCCGATCGGTAACCATGGCAACCGGGACGCTACTGCAGCCCTGGTTGCCATGGTTACTTAGCAATAGTACAACAGTAGAAGATTCATACTTACCTGCTTGCTGCTGCGATGTCTGTGACCGGCCGGGAGCTCCTCCTACTGGTAAGTGAAAGGTCTGTGCGGCGCATTGCTAAAGAACTGTCACTTACCAGTAGGAGGAGCTCCCGGCCGTTCACAGACATCGCAGCAGCAAGCAGGTAAGTATGAATCTTCTACTGTTGTACTATTGCTAAGTAACCATGGCAACCAGGGCTGCAGTAGCTTCCTGGTTGCCATGGTTACTGATCGGAGCCCCAGCGATTAAACTGGGACTCCGATCGGAACTCCGCTGCCACCAATCATGGGGGGGGGGGAATGGGAGACCGCACACTGCCACCAATGTTACTGCTATAGAGGGAGGGGGGGGCGATGGTGGTTGGCACACTGTGCCACCAACGATTTAATACAATAGAGGGAGGGAGGGGGGGGGCGATGGTGGGCGCACACTGTGCCACCAACGATATTCAAACTGGGGAGGGGGGGGGGGGGTCTGCCCCCTGCTGCCTGGCAGCCCTGATCTCTTACAGGGGAATATGATAGTACAATTAACCCCTTTAGGTGCCGCACCTGAAGGGGTTAATTGTGCTATCATATCCCCCTGTAAGAGATCGGGTGCTGCCAGGCAGCAGGGGGCAGTCTTGTACAAAGTTTGCAGTGTATTCTAACTAGAAGCGTCCCCATCACCATGGGAACGCCTCTGTGTTAGAATATACTGTCGGAAATGAGTTTTCACAAAGTGAAAACTTAGATCAGAAAAAGCTTTTATGCAGACGGATCTTCGGATCCGTTTGTATGAAAGCAACCTACGGCCACGGATCACGGACACGGATGCCAATCTTGTGTGCATCCGTGTTCTTTCACGGACCCATTGACTTGAATGGGTCCGTGAACCGTTGTCCGTCAAAAAAATAGGACAGGCCATATTTTTTTGACAGACAGGATACACGGATCACGGCCTCGGCTGCAAAACGGTGCATTCTCCGATTTTTCCACGGACCCATTGAAAGTCAATGGGTCCGCGGAAAAAAACGGCACAACGGTCGTGTGCATGAGGCCTTAGGCGTTCGACTCCGTGGAATGGTCTTTTCTAAAAGAAACACTAAAGAGCTTTGGGTTTGGCCAAGTATTCATTAACTGGATCCATTTACTGTACCAAAAACCTAAAGCTAACATATCGGTCAATGGATCTCTGTCACCTGAATAGGGACACGAGGCAGAGGTGTCCCTTGTCGCCCCTCCTGTTTGCGGTAGCAATAGAACATCTAGCTTTCAGAATGCGTCAAGATTTTATATTCAAAGGAATAGCTATAGGAGGAAGAGAAGACAGGATAGGACTATATGTGGACGATCTAATATTGTATATGGATGACGTAGAGAAATCCCTGCCAAGAGCAATAGATCTCATTAAGGGTTATGGCCACTTTTCCGGCCTTCACATAAATTGGTCAAAGTCTGCCCTTATGCCGCTGTGGTCATCTGGATGGCCCTCAATATGCAACAACCTATTGGTGGTGGAGCAATTTAAGTATTTGGGTGTAGTCATCACCAGGGATCCACTTTTGTCCTACACTAAAAACATGGCTCCCATAGAATCCTTCTTTGTTGATAAATGTAAAGTCTGGAGAAGTCTCCCTCTATCGGTCATGGGGAGACTAAACCTAATCAAAATGATCTTATTGCCAAAGGGTCTATACCTCTTGGAACACGCATGTCCACCTATCCCTCGTAGTTTCTGTGACCGATTATATGCTCTAATGGCGGCCTTTGTATGGGGAAAGGAGAGACGTTACAGAGAACATGGCAACAGCGGGGTGCGGCTTTGCCCGACTTTTACTTATACTTTCTACCTGGGTGACAGACTATGCTACCAAACGCTGAATATTACCTACAACATTACTTAAAGGGGCTCTGCAGTTTGTTTAAAATGATGATCTATCCTCAGCATCTGATCGTCGCTGGTCCAACACCCGGGACCCCCGCCGATCAGCTGTTTAAGAAGGCAGCAGCGCTCCAGGAGTGCCGCAGCCTTCTCACTGTTTACTGTAGGCCCAGTGATGTCACGACTAGTATCAATGGGCGGGGCCAAGCTCTGTTCACTTGAATGGAGCTTAGCCCCGCCCAGGCCAGTTGATACTAGTCGTGACGTCACTGGGCCAGCAGTAAACAGTGAGAAGGCCGCGGCGCTGCTGCCTTCTTAAACAGCTGATCGGCGGGGGTCCCGGGTACGGACCCCCGCCGATCAGATGCTGATGATCTATCCAGAGGATACATCATCAGTTTAAACAAACTGTAGAACCCCTTTAAATCTTACCATGTGGCCGATACTGGAGAATATAAGATTGCTCCCCAAGCAGGCCCTACAAGTACATAGACTCACACCAGGTATGGAATGCTATGAAATTCCAACAAGGACTTGGCGGAAGTCATACCACTGTGGGACAATCCGCTGTTTCCGCACCTGCAAACACTGGAGGGGACATCAATTTGGAAAGAATATGGGATACTTACCTTAAAGGGTATAAACAATAATGGGACACTATGGAAAAATATGGGATCATACGTACTCATTTCTTTAGATATTTGCAGGTACGACATGCTCTCCAAGCACAATTTCAGAGCACCAAGCGAGCTATTTCCACATACCCACTAATAGGTATAATTAATGCACAAGGTCCAAAAGGCCTCATATCTGCCTTAGGCCTCATGCACACGGCCGTTGTGTGGCCGTTCCATGCATTGGGCACCACATTTGCGGTGCAGAACAACGGAAAGAAATACCACAGAAGCACTCCGTAGTGCTTCCGGTGTTCCGTTCCGCATCTCCGGAATTGCAGACCCATTCAAGTGAATGGGTCCACATCCGTGATGCGGGGTGCACACGGCCGTGTGCATGAGGCCTCATACACACATCTTCTGGGCAACCAAATGGCTTTGAACCCACTGGCTGTGGAAGCTAAATGGAAAGCGTGCATTCCACAACTTACCTCAGAGGAGTGGGGGGAGGCGTTGGGGAACCCATAGGAGTCTCACCATCGCTTAACAATAGATTAACACAACTATTTATACTACATAGGAGCTATCTCACCCCTACCAGACTATACAAAATGGGCAGACTGCCTCATAACAGATGCCATAGATGTGCACAAGCAAACGCAGATTTTTCGCACATGATATGGGACTGCAGCTACATTCAATACTGTTGGCAAGAAATTCAAAATGTTTTGTTCACCATGGTCCCAAATCCATTGTCCGTATGCCCCAAAATATGCATATTAGGGATATTGGAGGACGAGATATTATACTAGTAACCATACTAGTAACAGGATTCGTCCCAAAAGATTTGAAATGAGCAAATGTTGTGCCCATTCACAGGAAAGGTAGTAGGGAGGAATCGAGCAACTATAGGCCAGTAAGCCTGACATCAATAGTGGGGAAATTAATGGAAACCATACATAAGGAGAGGATTGTGGACCATCTAAAATCCCATGGACTGGAAGATGAAGAACAGCATGGGTTTACTTCAGGGAGATCATGTCAGACTAATCTTATAGATTTTTTTGATTGGGTGACTAAAATAATAGATGGCGGAGGTGCAGTAGACATCGCTTATCTGGACTTTAGTAAGGCTTTTGATACTGTCCCACACAGAAGGCTTATCAATAAAGTGCAGTCTTTGGGCTTGGACTCCCATATTGTTGAATGGATTAGGCAGTGGCTGAGGGACAGACAACAGAGGGTTGTAGTCAATGGAGTATATTCAGACCACGGTCTTGTTACCAGTGGGGACCTCAGGGGTCTGTTCTGGGACCCATTATGTTTAATATCTTTATCAGTGACATTGCAGAAGGCCTCGATGGTAAGGTGGGTCTTTTTGCTGATGACACAAAGATATGTAACAGGGTTGATGTTCCTGGAGGGATACACCAAATGGAAAAGGATTTAGGAAAACTAGAGGAATGGTCAAAAATCTGGCAACTAAAATGTAATGTTGATAAGTGCAAGATAATGCACCTGGGGCGTAAAAACCCAAGAGCAGAATATACAATCAGTGATACAGTCCTAACCTCAGTATCTGAGGAAAGGGGTTTAGGGGTCATTATTTCAGAAGACTTAAAGGTAGGCAGACCATGTCATAGAGCAGCGGGAGATGCCAGCAGAATGCTGGGTGTATAGGGAGAGGCATTACCAGTAGACAGAGGGGGGCGCTCATGCCGCTCTACAGAGCACTAGTGAGACCTCATCTGGAGTATTGTGCTCAGTACTGGAGACCATATCTCCAGAAGGATACTGATACTTTGGAGAGAGTTCAGGGAAGAGCTACTAAACTGGTCCATGGATTGCAGGATAAAACTTACCAGGAAAGATGAAAGGACCTTAACATGTAGAGCTTGGAAGAAAGACGGGACAGAGGGGAGATGAGAGAGACTGCTAAATACATAAAGGGAATCAACAAGGGAAAAGAGGAGAGAAGATTTACAAGAAGGAAAACTGCTACAAGAGGACAGAGTGTTACATTAGAGGGGCAAAGGGTTAACAGTAATATCAGGAAGTATTACTTTACTGAGAGAGTACTGAGAGAGTAGTGGATGCAGGGAATAGCCTTCCTGCAGAAGTGGTAGCTGCAAATACAGTGGAGGAGTTTAACCTCTTGGGGACACATGATGTACCGGTACGTCATGTGTAGTTGTGTAGTTCCAATCCCCCCCCCCCCCCCCCGTGTCGGTGATCGCCCGCAAACCGCAGGTCAATTCAGACCTGCGGTTTGCGGCTTTTACAGGCATTGCGGCGGGCGGTTGGAGGTGCCATCTGGTCCCCGTGTGGCAGTAATGGAATGCATTGTAAAGGGGATTAGACCCCCAAAAATTGAAGTCCCAAAGTGGGACAAAAAAAAAGTTGAAAAAATAAAGTCCCCCCCCCCAAAAAAAAACATTAAAAGTTTCAAGTAAAAATAAACAAAAACGTCATTTTCCCCAAATAAAGTAAAAAAAATGGGAAAAAATAGGGGGGAAAAAAGTTGACATATTAGGTATCGCGGCGTCAGTATCGACCAGCTCTATAAACATATCACATGACCTAACCCCTCAGATGAACACAATCTGTGCTAAATAAACCATTTTTTTTGTCACCTTACATCACAAAAAGTGATCAAAGCGATCAAAAAGGCGTATGCCCACCCTAATAGTACCAATCTAACAGTCACCTCATCCTGCAAAAAAAAAAGTGTAAAAAAAAAAAATCTTTTCTTTTTTTCACTTTACATTATAAAAAGTGTAATAGCAAGCGATCAAAAAGTCATACGCACCCAAAAATAGTGCCAATCAAACAGTCATCTCATCCCGCAAAAATCATACCCTACCCAAGATAATCGCCCAAAAACTGAAAAAACTCTGACTATGGAAACACTAAAACATGATTTTTTTGTGAGAAATCATTGTGTAAAACTTACATAAATAAATAAAATTGTATACATATTTGGTATCGCCGCGTCCGCGACAACCTGGTCTATAAAAATACCACAGTATCTAACCTGTCAGATGAAGGTTGTAAATAACAAAAAATAAAAACGGTGCCAAAACAGCTATTTCTTGTTACTTTGCCTCACAAAAAGTGTAATATAGAGCAACCAAAAATCATATGTACCCTAAACTAGTACCAACAAAACTGCCACCCTATCCCGTAGTTTCTAAAATGGGGTCACTTTTATGGAGTTTCTACTCTAGGGGGGCATCAGGGGGGCTTCAAATGGGACACGGTGTCAATAAACCAGTCCAGCAAAACCTGCCTTCCAAAAACCGTATGGCATTCCTTTCCCTCTGTGCCCTGCCGTGTGCCCGTACAGCGGTTTACGACCACATATGGGGGGTTTCTGTAAACGACAGAATCAGGGCCATAAATATTGGAGTTTGGTTTGGCTGTTAACCCTTGCTTTGTAACTGGAAAAAAATTGTTAAAATGGAAAATCTGCCAAAAAAGTGAAATTTTGAAATTGTATCTCTATTTTTCATTAATTCTTGTGGAACACCTAAAGGGTTAAGAAAGTTTGTAAAATCAGTTTTGAGTAACTTGAGGGGTGTAGTTTCTAGAATGGGGTCATTTTTTGGTGGTTTCTATTATGTAAGCCTCACAAAGTGACTTCAGACCTGAACTGGTCCTTTAAAAGGTGGGTTTTTGAAAATTTATGAAAAACTTCTAAGCCTTGTAACGTCCCCAAAAAATAAAATGTCATTCCCAAAATGATCCAAACATGAAGTAGACATATGGGGAACTATTTTTGGAGGTATTATTATGTATTATAGAAGTAGAGAAATTGAAACTTGGAAATTTGCAAATTTTTACAAATTTTTTGTAAAAATGGTATTTTTTTATAAATAAAAATTATTATTTTTTACTAAATTTTACCAGTGTTATGAAGTACAATATGTGACGAAAAAACAGTCTCAGAACGGCCTGGAGAAGTCAAAGCGTTTTAAAGTTATCACCACATAAAGTGACACTGGTCAGATTTGCAAAAAATGGCCGGGTCCTGAAGGTGAAAATGAGCCCGGTCCCTAGGGGGTTAAGCATGCATGGGATAGGCATAAGGCCATCCTTCATATAAGATAGGGCCGGGGCTATCCATAGTATTCAGTATATTGGGCAGACTAGATGGGCCACATGGTTCCTATCTGCCGACACAGCCTAGGTTTCTAGTATATTTCAGAGGGAAGCCTTATTCCTAGAATACCTACTGTGAGTCAGTGGAAATCTCTGGTAAACCAGGTCATTCCTTTAGATCAGGCATCCTCAAACTGCAACCCTCCAGCTGTTGCAAAACTACAACTCCCAGCATGCCCGAACAGCCTACGGGTATCGGCCTACAGGAGGGCACTGTGGGAGTTGTAGTTTTACAACAGCTGGAGGGCCGCAGGTTGAGGATGCCTGCTTTAGAGAATATAATATTCCTAAATACGAAATGTCCTGGAAAGTATGGGGAAGTTGGTGCTCATCACCTCTGACGCTATCCAACTTTCACATGTATACAAATGGACCACCACCCACATAATATAACTGAGTGGAAGTTATGGGACAAAGTCACACTTATATTTATGCCTAATATTTTATATTATATATATAAAAATTAGTTTCTTGTGCTCACACCAAGAAGAACATTGTTTTTATATGCTCAGTGGTTGGCGGTGGCTCAGTGGTTGGCGGTGGCTCAGTGGTTAGCACTGGTGCCTTGCAGCGCTGGTTTCCTAGGTTCAAATCCGACCAAGGACAACATCCGCATGGAGTATGTTCTCCCCGTGTTTGCGTGGGTTTCCTCCGGGTTCTCTGGTTTCCTTCTCACCATCCTTAGATTGCGAGCCCCTTTGGGGACAGCTCGATTCTAATGTCTGTAAAGCGCTGAGGAATATGTCAGCGCTATATAAGTGCGTAAAATAAATAAATGGAAGCTCTGAGAAGACATGAGGACATTTACGACTTGAAAAGACAGGCCTTGCCTACTTAAAGGGGTTGTCCACGTAATATGGATGACCTATGCTCGGGCACCCTCACCGATCAGCTGTTCAGAGAGAACTCAGGGCTCATACAAGCTGCATTCTCCTCAGCTGGTGTAATTACAGCTCTGCCATGGGATGGCGCCAACCAACCCCTTTAAGATCTTCCTTTCTGTTTCCATGCAGTGAGCTGCAGCATCAAAGGATCTGGATTAGAGTTGAGCGGACACCTGGATGTTCGGGTTCGAGAAGTTCGGCCGAACTTCCCGAAAATGTTCGGGTTCGGGATCCGAACCCAATCCGAACTTCATCCCGAACCCGAACCCCATTGAAGTCAGGCACTAAAAAGGCTGTAAAACAGCCCAGGAAAGGGCTAGAGGGCTGCAAAAGGCAGCAACATGTAGGTAAATCCCCTGCAAACAAATGTGGATAGGGAAATGAATAAAAATAAAAATTAAATAAATAAAAATTAACCAAACCCAATTGGAGAGAGGTCCCATAGCAGAGAATCAGGCTTCACGTCACCCACCACTGTAACAGTCCATTGTCAGATATTTAGGCCCAGCACCCAGGCAGAGGAGAGAGGTCCCGTAACAGAGAATCAGTCTGCATGTCATAGCAGAGAATCAGTCTGCATGTCATAGCAGAGAATCAGGCTTCACGTCACCCAACACTGGAACAGTCCATTGGCATATATTTAGGCCTAGCACACAGGCAGAGGAGAGAGGTCCCGTAACAGACAATCTGGCTTCATGTCAGCAGAGAATCAGTCTGCATGTCATAGCAGAGAATCAGGCTTTACGTCACCCAACACTGGAACAGTCCATTGTCAGATTTTTAGGCCCAGCACCCAGGCAGAGGAGAGAGGTCCCGTAACAGAGAATCTGTCTTCATGTCAGTAGAGAATCAGTCTGCATGTCATAGCAGAGAATCAGGCTTCACGTCACCCAACACTGGAACAGTCCATTGGCATATATTTAGGCCCCGGCACCCAGACAGAGGAGAGAGGTCCCGTAACAGACAATCTGGCTTCATGTCAGCAGAGAATCAGTCTGCATGTCATAGCAGAGAATCATGCTTCACGTCACCCACCACTGCAACAGTCCATTGTCAGATATTTAGGCCCAGCACCCAGACAGAGAAGAGAGGTCCCGTAACAGAGAATCTGGCTTCATGTCAGCAGAGAATCAGTCTTCATATCATAGAGAATCAGGCTTCACGTCAGCCACCAATGCAACAGTCCATTGTCATATATTTAGGCCCAGCACCCAGGCAGAGGAGAGAGGTCCCGTAACAGAGAATCTGGCTTCATGTCAGCAGAGAATCAGTCTGCATGTCATAGCAGAGAATCAGGCTTCACGTCAGCCACCACTGTAACAGTCCATTGTCATATATTTAGGCCCTGGCACCCAGGCAGAGGAGAGAGGTCCCGTAACAGAGGATCTGGCTTCATTCCAGCAGAGAATCAGTCTGCATGTCATAGCAGAGAATCAGGCTTCACGTCAGCCACCACTGGAACAGTCCATTGTCAGATATTTAGGCCCAGGCACCCACGCAGAAGAGAGAGGTCCCGTAACAGAGAATCTGGCTTCATGTCAGCAGAGAATCAGTCTGCATGTCATAGCAGAGAATGAGGCTTCACGTCACCCACCACTGCAACAGTCCATTGGCATATATTTAGGCCCAGCACCCAGGCAGAGGAGAGAGGTCCCGTAACAGAGAATCTGTCTTCATGTCAGCAGAGAATTAGTCTGCATGTCATAGCAGAGAATCAGGCTTCACGTCACCCACCACTGGAACAGTCCATTGTCAGATATTTAGGCCCAGCACCCAGGCAGAGGAGAGAGGTCCCGTAACAGAGAATCTGTCTTCATGTCAGCAGAGAATCAGTCTGCATGTCATAGCAGAGAATCAGGCTTCACGTCACCCAACACTGGAACAGTCCATTGTCAGATATTTAGGCCCAGCACCCAGACAGAGGAGAGAGGTCCCGTAACAGAGAATCTGGCTTCATGTCAGCAGAGAATCAGTCTTCATATCATAGCAGAGAATCAGGCTTCACGTCAGCCACCAATGCAACAGTCCATTGGCATATATTTAGGCCCAGCACCCAGGCAGAGGAGAGAGGTCCCGTAACAGACAATCTGGCTTCATGTCAGCAGAGAATCAGTCTTCATGTCATAGCAGAGAATCAGGCTTCACGTCACCCAACACTGGAACAGTCCATTGGCATATATTTAGGCCCCGGCACCCAGACAGAGGAGAGGTTCATTCAACTTTGGGTAGCCTCGCAATATAATGGCAAAATGAAAATAAAAATAGGATTGAATGAGGAAGTGCCCTGGAGTCCAATAATATATGGTTAAGGGGAGGTAGTTAATGTCTAATCTGGACAAGGGACGGACAGGTCCTGTGGGATCCATGCCTGGTTCATTTTTATGAACGTCAGCTTGTCCACATTGGCTGTAGACAGGCGGCTGCGTTTGTCTGTAATGACGCCCCCTGCCGTGCTGAATACACGTTCAGACAAAACGCTGGCCGCCGGGCAGGCCAGCACCTCCAAGGCATAAAAGGCTAGCTCTGGCCACGTGGACAATTTAGAGACCCAGAAGTTGAATGGGGCCGAACCATCAGTCAGTACGTGGAAGGGTGTGCACACGTACTGTTCCACCATGTTAGTGAAATGTTGCCTCCTGCTAACACGTTGCGTATCAGGTGGTGGTGCAGTTAGCTGTGGCGTGTTGACAAAAGTTTTCCACATCTCTGCCATGCTAACCCTGCCCTCAGAGGAGCTGGCCGTGACACAGCTGCCTTGGCGACCTCTTGCTCCTCCTCTGCCTTGGCCTTGGGCTTCCACTTGTTCCCCTGTGACATTTGGGAATGCTCTCAGTAGCGCGTCTACCAACGTGCGCTTGTACTCGCGCATCTTCCTATCACGCTCCATTGCAGGAAGTAAGGTGGGCACATTGTCTTTGTAGCGTGGATCCAGCAGGGTGGCAACCCAGTAGTCCGCACACGTTAAAATGTGGGCAACTCTGCTGTCGTTGCGCAGGCACTGCAGCATGTAGTCGCTCATGTGTGCCAGGCTGCCCAGGGGTAAGGACAAGCTGTCCTCTGTGGGAGGCGTATCGTCATCGTCCTGCTTTTCCCCCCAGCCACGCACCAGTGATGGACCCGAGCTGCGTTGGGTGCCACCCCGCTGTGACCATGCTTCATCCTCATCCTCCTCCACCTCCTCCTCATCCTCGTCCTCCTCGTCCTCCAGTAGTTGGCCCTGGCTGGCCACATTTGTACCTGGCCTCTGCTGTTGAAATAAACCTCCCTCTGAGTCACTTCGAAGAGACTGGCCTGAAAGTGCTAAAAATGACCCCTCTTCCTCCTCCTCCTCCTCCTCCTGGGCCACCTCCTCTTCCATCATCGCCCTAAGCGTTTTCTCAAGGAGACATAGAAGTGGTATTGTAACGCTGATAACGGCGTCATCACCACTGGCCATGTTGGTGGAGTACTCGAAACAGCGCAACAGGGCACACAGGTCTCGCACGGAGGCCCAGTCATTGGTGGTGAAGTGGTGCTGTTCCGCAGTGCGACTGACCCGTGCGCGCTGCAGCTGAAACTCCACTATGGCCTGCTGCTGCTCGCACAGTCTGTCCAGCATGTGCAAGGTGGAGTTCCACCTGGTGGGCACGTCGCATATGAGGCGGTGAGCAGGAAGGCCGAAGTTACGCTGTAGCGCAGACAGGCGAGCAGCAGCAGGATGTGAACGCCGGAAGCGCGAACAGACGGCCCGCACTTTATGCAGCAGCTCTGACATGTCGGGGTAGTTGTGAATGAACTTCTGCACCACCAAATTCAGCACATGCGCCAGGCAAGGGATGTGCGTCAAACCGGCTAGTCCCAGAGCTGCAACGAGATTTCGCCTATTATCGCATACCACCAGGCCGGGCTTGAGGCTCACCGGCAGCAACCACTCGTCGGTCTGTTGTTCTATACCCCGCCACAACTCCTGTGCGGTGTGGGGCCTGTCCCCCAAACATATGAGTTTCAGAATGGCCTGCTGACGTTTACCCCGGGCTGTGCTGAAGTTGGTGGTGAAGGTGTGTGGCTGACTGGATGAGCAGGTGGAAGAAGAGGAGGAGGAAGCCGAGAAGGAGGAGGTGGCAACAGGAGGCAAAGAATGTTGCCCTGCGATCCTTGGCGGCGGAAGGACGTGCGCCAAACAGCTCTCCGCCTGGGGCCCAGCCGCCACTACATTTACCCAGTGTGCAGTTAGGGAGATATAGCGTCCCTGGCCGTGGTCCACGTATCTGTGGTTAGGTGGACCTTGCTACAGATGGCGTTGCGCAGTGCACACTTGATTTTATCGGATACTTGGTTGTGCAGGGAAGGCACGGCTCTCTTGGAGAAGTAGTGGCGGCTGGGAACAATATACTGTGGGACAGCAAGCGACATGAGCTGTTTGAAGCTGTCTGTGTCCACCAGCCTGAATGACAGCATTTCATAGGCCAGTAGTTTAGAAATGCTGGCATTCAGGGCCAGGGATGGAGGGTGGCTAGGTGGGAATTTACGCTTTCTCTCAAATGTTTGTGAGATGGAGAGCTGAACGCTGGCGTGTGACATGGTTGAGACGCTTGGTGACGGAGGTGGTGGTGGTGTTGGTACATCCTCTGTTTGCTGGGCGGCAGGTGCCAACGTTCCTCCAGAGGCGGAGGAAGAGGCCGAGGCGGCAGCAGCAGAAGAGGCCGAGGCGGCAGCAGCAGAAGAGGCCGAGGCGGCAGCAGCAGAAGAGGCCGAGGCGGCAGCAGCAGAAGAGGTAGCAGGGGGAGCCTGAGTGACTTCCTTGGTTTTAAGGTGTTTACTCCACTGCAGTCCATGCTTTGCATGCAGGTGCCTGGTCATGCAGGTTGTGCTCAGGTTCAGAACGTTAATGCCTCGCTTCAGGCTCTGATGGCACAGCGTGCAAACCACTCGGGTCTTGTCGTCAGCACATTGGGTGAAGAAGTGCCATGCCAGGGAACTCCTTGAAGCTGCCTTTGGGGTGCTCGGTCCCAGATGGCGGCGGTCAGTAGCAGGCGGAGTCTCTTGGCGGCGGGTGTTCTGCTTTTGCCCACTGCTCCCTCTTTTGCTACGCTGTTGGCTCGGTCTCACCGCTGCCTCTTCCTCCGAACTGTGAAAGTCAGTGCCACGACCTTTATTCCATGTGGGGTCTAGGACCTCATCGTCCCCTGCATCGTCTTCCACCCAGTCTTCCTCCCTGACCTCCTGTTCAGTCTGCACACTGCAGAAAGACGCAGCAGTTGGCACCTGTGTTTCGTCATCATCAGAGACATGCTGAGGTGGTATTCCCATGTCCTCATCATCAGGAAACATAAGTGGTTGTGCGTCAGTGCAGTCTATGTCTTCCACCGCTGGGGAAGGGCTAGGTGGATGCCCTTGGGAAACCCTGCCAGCGGAGTCTTCAAACAGCATAAGAGACTGCTGCATGACTTGAGGCTCAGACAGTTTCCCTGGTATGCATGGGGGTGATGTGACAGACTGATGGGCTTGGTTTTCAGGCGCCATCTGTGCGCTTTCTGCAGAAGACTGGGTGGGAGATAATGTGAACGTGCTGGATCCACTGTCGGCCACCCAATTGACTAATGCCTGTACCTGCTCAGGCCTTACCATCCTTAGAACGGCATTGGCCCCACCAAATATCGCTGTAAATTCTGGCGGCTACTGGGACCTGAGGTAGTTGGTTCACTAGGACGTGTGGCTGTGGCAGAACGGCCACGTCCTCTCCCAGCACCAGAGAGTCCACTAACACCACCACGACCATGTCCACGTCCGCGTCCCTTACTAGATGTTTTCCTCATTGTTATCGTTCACCACAACAACAAAAATATTATTTGGCCCAATGTATTGTATTCAAATTCAGCGGGATATAAATTTGAGGCCTAGTATTTAGGCGCTGGGTGACAGGTATAGATTTACTGACAGAATTAGACTTGGAAATACACAGTAGCGGGTGTGTGAAGTTATTCTGAATGACCCTATGTGCACCTTGAATATTATATACCCTTTTAGGGATAGATTTCAAATAGCTCTGATATAGCAGAAACCACTAAATTAGGAAATTGCTAAATTGGGAATTGTATTTCAACCCAGAACAAGAAATGTGCTTGAACGGACACTAAATAACTCGCCCATCCACAACAGGACAGCGGTAACGACAGATGTAGCGGGATATAAATTTGAGGCCTAGTATTTAGGCGCTGGGTGACAGGTATAGATTTACTGACAGAATTAGACTGGGATATGGCCAAAAAATAACCACACTATTGCTGGTTAAATGCACTTGGTGTGACAGCTTCACCCTGATGTAGGCTTTAGCCAAAAACAACCACACCATTGAGGGTTAAATGCACTTGGTCGCAGCACCGCACAAGACACAAAATGGCCGCCGATCACCCCAGAAAAAAGTGACTGACAAACGGTCTGGGCAGCCTAAAAACAGTGAGCAATTGAGTATCAGCAGCTCAATGACCCACAGCTGCAGATCGATCAATAATCAAGTCGTTTGGAGGAGTTAATCTGCCTAATCTCGCCCTACTGTCGCAGCCGCAACCTCTCCCTACGCTAATCAGAGCAGAGTGACGGGCGGCGCTATGTGACTCCAGCTTAAATAGAGGCTGGGTCACATGCTGCTCTGGCCAATCACAGCCATGCCAATAGTAGGCATGGCTGTGACGGCCTCTTGGGGCAAGTAGTATGACGCTTGTTGATTGGCTGCTTTGCAGCCTTTCAAAAAGCACCAAGAAAGCGACGAACACCGAACCCGGACTTTTACGAAAATGTCCGGGTTCGGGTCTGTGTCACGGACACCCCAAAATTCGGTACGAACCCGAACTATACAGTCCGGGTTCGCTCATCCCTAATCTGGATGCATCAATCCCTCCTGAGACAATAGGTCTGGGATTATTGGCAATTTCCAAAATTGGCCCTTGGTGAGCTCTAAGAGGAGATGAAACCAACCCCTGCAGGGCCAAAATGGAATAATCGCTATAACTGTAGATTCTTCCTCCTGAATCTTCCTTAAGAGAGGGAATAATTAGCAGGAGAGGAAACACATAAACCAGAGGATTCTTCCAGCTCAGAGATGGGCCATTGAGACCTTGATGGGACAGAAATTAAAACCGGCGAGTCTGTTCTGAACCGTGGCTACCGCATCTATATCTGGAGAGCCGAACCCTCAACTTATAAAAGATCTTGACATTCAGCATCCTCTTTTGGATTCACACAGTTCTGGCTGAGCTAATCTGACCACAGACTCAATTGACCTTTCAGATGGACCACAGTCAGTTCTTTCAGATTCTCTTCTGCCCGGGACATGATAACGACTTACATTCATAAGAGATTGACTCCCGTTCCCCCGTTGATTGTTCAAATAGTATAAAGTAGCTCGATTACTGGACTATTACTCTGCGCTGCTGCAGGAGGGGGAAAAAATTAACAAGGGCTAAATGAAGTGCCTTCAATACCTTTCATTTGGACAAATTGTTCCACTTTCTGAGAGTCCATCTGCTCCAAACCCACTGGATCTATATGGACCCCCCAACCCAGGCTAGACACATCAGTAGTCAGTACCACCTGAGGAGACATCCTAAAGGACTTTCCTTGATTGAGGCAGAAGGGGACTAACCATCACTCCAGATCCCTCCTAGGGGTAGAGGAGATCACCATGAATTTGCCCAGCCCGCTGCGAGATATGTCCTATTGAAACAGAATTTCTCTTCGGTGTATGGAAATGTGCTTTTGCCCATGGAACAACATCTAATATTGAAGTTAAGTGGTCTAGAATACTCATAGCTGTCCTCACTAGAACTCTGTGGACTTTAGTATTGTAGTCACTAGGCAGGAATTGTATGAAACCTGTGCGTTCTCAGAGTGAGATCCAAATGTTTCAGAATTGGTTCTCTGGGGACAGCTCTCAGAAGCCAGTTGTCCAGGTAAGGTATACGATAAACCCCTTTCAGCCTGAGAACTACAATCACTTTGGTAAATACTCTTGAAGAGGAGGACAGGCCGTAATGGAGACTAGTAAACTGCAGGTGCTTGATTGTTCTGTCTTGCCGTACTGCTACATAAACAGATCTTTAGTGGGACAGAAGGACAGGAACATGGGAGATCACCATCCTTCATACCCAATCCCCTTTGTGAAGAATAGGAATCATCGATTGAATCAGCTCCATTTTGAACTTTGTCTTTTTGATAAATTTGTTCCACGATGTAAAATTTATGACAAGCCTCCACCTTGATCCTATTTTAGGACAGCAAAGACCCTTGAGTAGACCCCAGAGCTCTGCTGATGGAAGGGGACACGTTCCAATGTAACTTTCTGACAAAATCTTCCATTAACTGCAGAACTACTGATCAGTGGGAGAATTGACAAACATGGTGTTTCAATAAGAAAAAGAATTCCAGGGAGTACCCTTGTGAAATGGTGGACAAAACCCAAGCATCTGAGGTCAACTCCAGCCAGGCGTGATTAAACCTGTGCAAACGTTCCCCCACCTCTGAGATGTCATTGGTGTCATAAGTCTCTCTGCTTGTTTCTGGAACAGCGTCTGCAAAGACGTAAAGGCCATATCCTTCCATTGATTGAAGTGTCTAATGCTGTCTGAGACTTGAAGCCCTTCCTGGATGTTGGAGAACGCCTGGACTGGGGACGAAAGTTCCTAAACTTCCATCTGGGCTGCTGTGGAACAGTTTCCTTGTCGTCACTCACATATTTGAGGATCTTTTCCACTTGAGGACCAAATCGTTTACTAGGATGGAAGGGATGAGAACAAAAGTGATATTTTTAGAAGGCACCAGTACCAGAGTATTCTTTCAATCATATCGCTCTAAAAGCTGTAGTAGAAAGAGCCAAGTTTTTAGAACTGAGAAGTAAAACATCCTGGGGAAAATCAAACATAAATTCATTAGCTAACTTCATGTTGGCAACATTATCTAAAATATCTTCTCTAGAAGCTACTTGAAGGTCTCTTGAAAGCTAAGTACCTATAATAGATGAGATGATTGCTCTACAAGAAGCTGCCTCTGAATAGTAGCTGTGACTTAGAAGACATTCCACTTTGAATTCCATCTAATCCTTTAACAAAAGACTAATGAAAGGGAAAAACTGATTTATTTGAAAGACACAAGATCAACTATTGTGACTCCCTTTCCTCCATATATTTGGAATCTAAACGGTACAAGGATCTGAATCTCAGGCCTAAATCAATCTACTTATTTTCCAGCTTAGACCAATCAAGCTGATAAAAAAAAAGTCATTCAGCAAGGAGTGTTCAGGAAGAAATTTGCCTGACATTTTAGGAAAATAATAAAAGCTGCTGTGTTTTTTTAGATTTTTCTTCTTTTGAAGTCTCAGACTTCCAAAATCCTTGAAACACTAAAGAAATCCATAGGAACATATTGTGTAAAAACTGTAGTAGTTCAGATCACAAAATAAATGATTCAATAGGAGGAAAAAGACATAATGGAAAATAGATACAGAAAATCTGCAGAGGACACAAGACCCAACAGCAAAGATCTATGTCCAAGATAATCTGGTGTAAGTGTGACTCCAAAATATAACATCCACCTCAAGGACTCCTACCAAGAGTATAGTATCAGAAGACACCCCCTCATTAGCCACTTGATCAAGGTATGTAATGTTGGTGTAACGACAGGTCCCCAATATCAAGACATGGAGGTAACCACTAAAGGAACTACAAAGACCTGCCCAGAGAACATAGTCCACTGCACAAACAGCTCACCACGTGTTTCGCCACCCACGGCTTCGTCAGGAGGTGATTAGTGATGCATAAAACAGGGGTATATATAGTGAAAGGCGGATTTAGTTAATATAATCACCTGAAAACCACCCAGAGCAGCTCGGCTCCGTCATGATGGCCGCCCTCATCTCTCAGCACGTCCATACCTCACCACTGCGCACGCGGTGACGTATATCGGAGCACATCCAGAAGAGAGAAGACAGCGCATGTACGGGTCGCGTCTACGATGTTTCTAGGGACAAACCGAATCGTAAGGGGCAACATTCCAACTACATATGTACGTTTATATATAATCTCACATCCAATAGCTAAAGAGGGGCTATCTGGAAAAGAGAGCGAGCGTGACCGCAACACATAAACAGAAAAGAGAGTACATTTCATCTCATGATTTATATTGCGTTGCGTTATTAAGTTTTGATCGCGACGGTGATTAAAAACTGAATGTGGTACCCAGACCCGGACTTCTTCACTGGAGTTTGGGTTTGGGTTGGGTGTTGTGTAGATTGTAGTATTTTCCCTTATAACATGGTTATAAGTGGTAATAATAGTTTTCCTAATACAGAATGCTTACTAAAATGTTACCTCATCTACTTGTTCGCACAACCGCCATCATCTTCTTTCTTCTTCTTTGAGGACCTGCAAAAGGACCTTTGATGACGTCATTGCGCTCCCCACGTGGTGATCCTTCTATCTTCATTCAGCAGGACCTGCGCTGACGTCACCACGTGGGGAGCGCGATTACGTCATCAAAGGTCCTTTTGCGGGTCCCCAAAGAAGAAAATGCCGGCTGTGTGATCAAGTGGATAATGTGAATTTATTTAATTTTATTTTTTAACCCCTGAATTGACATTTTACTAAGCATTCTGTATTAAGAATGCTATTATTTTTCTTTATAACCAGGTTAGAAGGGAAAATAATACAGTAAATTGACTTTTATCATCTCCCAGTAACTATGCATGAAAATGGCATTGCATCCGCACTTGCTTGCGATTTTCACGCAGCCCCATTCATTTCTATGGGGCCTGCATTGCGGGAAAAACGCAGAATATAGAACATGGTGTGATTTTCACGCAACGCACAAGTGATGCGTGAAAATCACCGCTGATCTGCACAGCCCCATTGAAGTGAATGGGTCCTGATTAAGTGCTGGTGCAATGCGTTCACGTCACGCACTGCACCCGTGCGGAATTCTCACCTGTGCGAAACGGGCCTAAGTGTGAAAGGTGTATACCAAAATAACATACTAGGGCCACCTCATAACAAAAAAAATGAAATACTAGAAATACTATAGCGTA
Source organism: Bufo gargarizans (assembly GCF_014858855.1). Taxonomy (NCBI): domain Eukaryota; kingdom Metazoa; phylum Chordata; class Amphibia; order Anura; family Bufonidae; genus Bufo; species Bufo gargarizans. The sequence goes on along the minus strand of NW_025334075.1, from coordinate 63,392 downwards.
GATACTGAGGGACCGAGTCAACCCATCAGGAGTCGGATAACCGAGAGCCGATAGGCAAAGTCCCCCAAGGTGTAGAAGACGCGAGTACAATTATAACTGCCGCCGAACATTAACAATGCATGCTTCTAGTCTAGTCTACAGATATGATAATGTCGGAGGCAGTGGCATAGCGTGTGTGGGGGGGTTGTTCAGGCACCAAATTGCAGGGGGCGCTGGGCATCAGAAATTTCAATGAGGGCCACGGGAGCCTATGGCTCCCGTCCCCTCCGTTATGCCTCATAGGCTTCAGGCCACTAGGCAGTAGAGCGACGATGACGCGCTGCGGAAAGGCACACTGAGGCGTTCGTGACTGCCTGCGCCGGGATGCCACAAGCTGTGATGGAGAGAAGTAAGTATATATATATTAACATTATATTAATAATAAAGAGGGGCCATTATATTAATAATGAGGAGGTGGCCATTATATTAATAAAGAGGGGGCATTATATCAATAATAAAGATGACGTAAATCGTTTACTGTATATTGATTGGTTGCTGTAGTTTGTGTTCCTGAATAAAAGGCCGAGCTGTGGCCATCAATAATGTAGCTCTTCATCACCCTCAATCTAGAGTCTTGTCTCTTATTGGGGGTAACACATATACAGCTATCACACTAGCTCTTGGAAGAGCTTCTTCACTTGGATCACTACTGGATGCTGAGAAGACTCCTCAGCGATCGGGAAAAGGACACCCTCCAGCTGTGGAAACCTCTCTACGCTCCGGGGTAACCGCTACATTGGTGGCAGCAGTGGGATTGGTCCTATCTTCCCAGAGGAGGAACTACATCCATGGATAATCAGTATAGGAAACTGAAACGGCTAACGTTGAAGGATTTGCTGGAGAGCCGTGGGCGTTCGGCTAATAACCGACCACGACAGGAACTGATAGCTGAATTGCTCGAATTGGACCAAAACAACACCATGGCTAACTCCAACCCACCGAACAGAGAAGAGGACGAGATCCAGAGAATCGTACAAAGAAGGCTGACACTCTATGGGCCGAATCCACCTGTGGAACTGGTAACCCAGCTTCTCAATGCAGCAGTAGAGGAGGCAAGAGAGAAAAGAGCCTTTCACCTACAGGTACTGACCGCACAAAGACCAGAGAGCTCAACGATACTACCGATTGTGACCCCCAGCGAGCGGAAAAAGGTACCATCTGCAGCATTTAAAGCATACCAAGAGACAGATGGGGAGATTGATGGATATTTGGCCAACTTTGAAAGGCAATGTGCACTACATCACATGCCACTCGAGGAATGGGTTACAATTTTGTTTGGCAAACTGTCGGGAAAGGCCAATGAAACTTTTCGTGCCATCCCAACAGAGGATGTTACAAATTATGCCACGGTAAAGGAAGCGCTACTGTTCCTGTATGCTGTAAGCTCCGAAGCATACCGGCGACGGTTTAGGGAGTCCAAACGGAAAGGAGGAGATTCCTACTCAGAGTGGTCCTGTATGCTACACAGGGCCGTATCCCATTAGGTACAGGGATGCCAAGCCACCACAGGAGAAGGAGTTTTGCAGCTGTTCCTGCTCGAACATTTCATAGGAGCATTACAACCAGGCCTGAAGGAATGGGTTCAGAATTGACGGCCACTCACCCTATAGGACGCAGCGCACCTGGCAGATGAGTATACGGATTCCTGATGGCCAGAACCAACCACTGTATGTTCTCTTCCCGAGCCGACCGTTACAAAACCACCTACTAGGGCAGAGTTCTGTGCTCTGGTCCCTCCAGCCCCGGATAGCTACTCCGGAACCCCCAAGTTCCAGCAGAACGGTGCCATGGATGCAAACAGCTGGGACACATCAGGAGCAACTGCCCCCTGGAACCCCCCAGGTCCAACTGGGGACGACCCTCCAACCGCCCCCAACCTACACAGCTGTCCACTGTTTGGAAGCTGAAGACGAGGTGGAGGAGCCCTTAGGGGTCCTGTACGAGGCTTACCCCATCCAAGCCGCCGCTCAGGACAACAGACAACAGCACCGCCAAGAGGTATGCAACCAGCTCAGGGCCTGCAAGACTCTTGGGCCACCCTGACTCTCATACAGCGACACTTGGTCCGCAACAATGATCTCACTGGGAAGACTGTCGCCGGAGGAGCTATTTATCATCTCCCCACTGCCCGGGTTCATCTAAACTGGGGAGCTGGATCTGGTACTGTACAAGTGGGAATAATGGACAACCTCCCAGCCGAAGTATTGCTGGGCAACGACATTGGGCCCCTCACCTCAGCCTATGCTCCTACCGCAGCCGCTCATCCAGTCACCACCCATGCTCAAACCCGCACTACAGAGAACAACCCACCAGTCGGGGAGACCCAGGTAAGACATACTGACTCCTTAACTAAGACATTAGCCATGGCGACCCTAGCCTGGGATACTCCAGAAAAATTTGGTAGGGAGACTAGGGCTGACCCCTCCCTCCAGAAGTATCGCCTTAAGGTGGAGACAGGTCAGCCAGGTTCAGAAGGGGAAAAATATGTATTGAAACAAGACAAGCTATACCGGGTGTCTGACATCCATCACCCTGGGGCCGCCCCTTCGCAGAGGCGCCAGTTGGTAGTTCGAAGAAAGTACCGACAGGAGCTTCTCCGAATAGGGCATGACATTCCCTTAGCAGGACATTTGGGAATGACTCGCACCTCTCACCGAGTAACCCAGCACTTCTTTTGGCTGGGTGTCTCCACACATATGCGACATTATTGCCGGAGCTGCAATGTTTGCCAGCGGATTGGGAAAAGTCACCCCAAGGCGAAGCTGCTATCCATGCCCATCATAGAAGAGCCAGTCGACCTGATAGGGCCCCTCAAACGGCCTAGTCCATTCGGTAAACGATTTATCCTTACTGTGGTGGACTATGCCACCCGCTATCCCGAAGCCGTTGCTGTAGCGGAGTAATAGTATAATCCACGGTATCTCCGCTGGTAGTCCTATCCAGCATACAAGATATGGGTAGCGTAAGTAGAATCCTTTTGTCCCAAGAACTGGCCGACACACAGTCTGGGAGTCAACAACCCTTTTATTGAAATGTAAACGTTTATATACGAGTCCCTTATCCACCAGGGTTTCCATAATGGCATTGCAGGAGTTTCCCCATTCACGGGGTTTCCATAATGGAATTCCAGGGGTTTTCCCCTGGTGGACTCTGTGGAAAACTTAACCGGCCATGCTATTCCCTTTTTGTTCATTACTTGTAAGACAAAAGTAATCAGGGCTCCGCCGAGCCCTCGTCTGGCTATTCAGCAGAAACACAATGGCTACAATGTCAATGGGGTTATCCCTCAGCTGAGGAGGAGGGGATGTGTGGCATACACATCTGTGCCTGAACCCAGCATAGGAATGCCCTCCGTCTCGTACAGTGTAAAAATGAACCCAGTCTTTGATATACTGAAGTGGCTAGGTTTGCCACAATGCTCCCCCAGAACCACAAGCCGGCATACACAGTCTGATCACAGTAGTAGAAAAGTCAAGAGGCTGCAGCGCCAAGCTCCAGCGCAGCAGCCGGGCATTGTCTCCTGACACCCTGTTCAGCCGCACCAGCGGGTTGTGATCTGTGAGTAAGGAAAAGGGTTGCCCGTACAAGTAGGGCTGCAGCTTTTTAAGGGCCCACACCACGGCCAGACATTCTTTTTCGATGGCGGCGTAGCTTACTTCTCTGGGTAGGTGTTTTCTGCTTAGGTAAGTGTGACGAAACCAACCTCGCCACGGTGTTTTGGAGAGGCCTGTTTAAAAGCCTCCTGCCTCAGGATTATGGCCCATACTAACTTTAAAGAACACAGGCCGGCCGCACAGCTTAAATCTGTCTTTGGAATTGTATTTTGTTATGTGAGGGTACCCAGATGGCTAGTTTAATTGTATTCGTGTGGTCTGAGTGCCAGTCACCTAATGATATGCACTCAGACTTGAGCTATCTGGGAATATGTTACATGTCTGTGGTTGCTGGGAGGGTGTGACATTGTGTGTTTAACTGGTGATTTCTGTCCTGTTGTCCCCACATGTGTATTGGCGATCTCCCCTTTGTCCTGAGAAATAATTGGATTATTCCTCGGTTGTCTCTGGGGCAGAGAGGAGGAAACCATGATGCATTGTGGGGATGTGTTGTATCTGTTTGGTGTGTCGCAGTCTCCATTCTGGTCCCCTGGGGGCGTGTCCACCAGATGGGGACCTGCATAAATACGGGCGGGTAGCCCTCAATAAAGTGTTCCTGTTTTATCCTTCATCATGTTGAGACTGGTGTTTGGATAACTGATCAAACTGGGGGATTGCTATACGCTGAAGATTTGCTATACTCCCCTGGCATAACTACTAGCTCTTGTAAGAGCTGTTCCTGCTCTCTGGCTGTAGGAGAGGTTCACCCACTGGAGCCTGGAGCCTTGTCGTAGGTCCAGCGTGGGTGGAGGACGGTGAGACCACAACCAAGCTACGGCGGTTCGTGGGGTCTGCAGTGCGTACGGTGTCAAGTGGAGTGCTTGGAGTCCTCGGAAAGCACTAGGAGCATCTATCGATGGAGGTACCCGGTCAGGGTGCCAGGCGTTCCGTTACATTGGTGGCAGCGGTGGGATGGCGTCCTAGTGTGAGGAGAAGCAGCTCGGAGACACCGTTCGTGGAGTATATTGAGGGCAACGCTAGTATCCGTACAGCACCCCTGGCTACAGCAGGATGGAATCGGCTAGTCTTCGGACAGCGTTCTATGACGAGGAGGAGGAGGCAGCCGTGGACTACAGGGATGCAGACAGAAAGGAAGTCTGGTATGATGCCCTGGAAAATGCCCAGCGGCGGCGAGGTGAGAGTCTCCCCAGTTATGAGCAGCGGCTACAAAAGCGTGTGGCGATGCGGATGGGTCTCTTGGGAGAGCAGCCCCTGGATGACTGGGTAACAGAGCTCCAGAACCTGGTATGTAAGGAGCTTTGGCTAGAGGACGCTTACCAGGCCCTAAGGTGGCATGTCATTCAACATTCCCCCTGGATGGCTGAGCACGACAGACCCGAGGGTAAGGATTATGATGGACCTGGGTTACTATGGGATGCCTTGGAGGAGGACATTGATCTTGGCAGCACGGAGGAGTCTAGGTTTTGGGACATCTACGACTACCGGATGGGCATGCATGATTATGCTGACGGAAGGGAGGTGAGCAAAGACATGATCCACCTGGTAACAAGGGAGTGGGAGCTGGAGCAGACCTACCAACACCTGCTCAGCTCTGTTCATCCCCAACCTACTCGACAAGTAGAGCCAGATCTGCCCTCCTACAACTGGGAAGACTTGCCGGCGATACCCCCTGCTTCCCTACTAACTCCCAAAGTAGGGAACTTCATTGACTGGTTCTGGGAAGACGTCCCGACGGCAGGTAGAGATGGGACCGAAGTCTCTCCACCGGCCCTACAGGGATGCTGGGTAGCCATCCCAGATCCCCAACTACAGCCAGCATTACCTGGAGTCCAGACAGTCGGTCTGACTTCCCATCAACAGCTTAACTTACAGGGAGAGATGACAACCGGTCTCTCTCCCCAGCGGCAGACAGGATCACAGGGAGAGGAGATTGTCAGTCCCCCGTCCCTGCAGCAACCAGCATTACTAGGAGTGGAGATGGTCGCACCCACTACCCAGCACCAGGCAGTGTTACAGAGAGTTGAGACAGTCGGTCTGACTCCCCAGCAGCAGTGTGTTGTAAAGAGAGAAGAGACAACCGGTCTCTATCCCCAACCACAGGGGGACAGCACCCCTAACTTCGATGGTGCAGATGGGACCGCGGTCTCTGCACCAGGCCTACCGGGATGCTGGACGGCCGGTTCAGATCCCCCACCAACCCTGCAGGAATGCCTGGAGGAGGAGGTAAGCGATTCCTCCTCTCCACAGCCGATCTGCAACAAGGTCCTGGGGATAGGATTTCCTGACCCCATCCCAGCGGAAGAGCTGGCATCTGGGCAGAGCGCAGTCGGCCTCTGCCCACCAAGTACCTACAGCTCCAAGCTGGAGAACCACAAGGCAGCAAGGAGTCGCAGATGCCCACTCAACAGCTGGGGACATACAGAACAGAGCCAGGCCCCAAAATTCAACAGGTCCAGTATGGGGTTGTGGTTGGGCTGCCAGACTAACTCAGGTACTGACCGTGAGGTCAGGTATCTGGTTAGTCTTCCCTGGGAGGGGGAGATGTGTGACGAAACCAACCTCGCCACGGTGTTTTGGAGGGGGCTGGTTGCCAGCCTCCTGCCTCAGAATTATGGCCCATACTAACTTTAAAGAAGACAGGCCGGCCGCACAGCTTAACTCTGTCTTTGGAATTGTATTTTGTTATGTGAGGGCACCCAGATGGCTAGTTTAATTGTATTCGTGTATTCTGAGTGCCATTCGCCTAATGATATGCACTCAGACTTGAGCTATCTGGGAATATGTTAAATGTCTGTGGTTGCTGGGAGGGTGTGACATTGTGTGTTTAAATGGTGATGTCTGTCCTGTTGTCTCCACATGTGTATTGGCGATCTCCCCTTTGTCCTGAGAGATAATTGGATTATTCCTCGGTTGTCTCTGGGGCAGAGAGGAGGAAACCATGATGCATTGTGGGGATGTGTTGTATCTGTTCGGTGTGTCGCAGTCTCCATTCTGGTCCCCTGGGGGCGTGTCCACCAGATGGGGACCTGCATAAATACGGGCGGATAGCCCTCAATAAAGTGTTCCTGTTTTATCCTTCATCATGTTGAGACTGGTGTTTGGATAACTGATCAAACTGGGGGATTGCTATACGCTGAAGATTTGCTATACTCCCCTGGCATAACTACTAGCTCTTGTAAGAGCTGTTCCTGCTCTCTGGCTGTAGGAGAGGTTCACCCACTGGAGCCTGGAGCCTTGTCGTAGGTCCAGCGTGGGTGGAGGACGGTGAGACCCCAACCAAGCTGCGGCGGTTCGTGGGGTCTGCAGGGCGTACGGTGTCAAGTGGAGTGCTTGGAGTCCTCGGAAAGCACTAGGAGCATCTATCGACGGAGGTACCCGGTCGGGGTGCCAGGCGTTCCGTTACAGTAAGCTACTAGGTGCTCGCCGCCATCTGCTCCGACTTGGCTCAGTACTGCCCCCAATCCAAACATGGAAGCGTGTGTGTGGACAAGGAATCGTTTAGTGGGATCAGGAGCAGTGAGTACAGGTGCATTGATCAGGCCTGTTTTCAGTTGCTGGAATGCCTGTTCACACTCTGGGGCCCCAGATTACTAGCTTAGGAAGGTTTTTACAGGTCAAATCCGTGAGGGGCTTGGCTAGGGTGCTCTAATTGGGTACAAATTTCCGGTAGTACCCGGCGGTACCCAGGAAGGTTAGGACTTGGGTCTTAGTACGGGGGGTTGGCCACTTGGCTACGGCTTCTATCTTGGCGGGCTCGGGTTTCTGTTGGCCGCTCCCTACTCAGTGGCCTAGATATTGTACTTCAGCCATACCTATATGGCATTTACTGGGTTTAAGGGTTAACCCTGCCTCCCTGATCTAGTACGGCTACAATGTGGGTCAGGTGTTCGGCCCAGGAGTGACTAAAAATGGCTATGTCATCTAAATAGGCGCAAGTGTACTCCTGGCACCTGTCCAATAACCGATCCACCATCCTCTGAAAAGTAGCCGGGGCGTTTTTCATCCCGAATGGCATGACCTTAAACTGGTACAGGCCAAACGGGGTGACAAACGCCGACTTGGGGACAACTTCCTCGGCTAAGGGAATCTGCCAGTACCCCTTACAAAGATCTATTGTAGTGAGATACTGGCCTCTGGCCATGTTATCCAGGAGCTCGTCTATCCGGGGCATAGGGTAGGCGTCAGATACGGTTTTGTCATTGAGCCTCCTGTACTTTACGCAGAAGTGGGTTGTCCCATCACCCTTTGGCACTAACACTACCGGGGAGGCCCAGGGGCTGCCAGAGTGTTCTATAACACCTAACTGTAACATTTCCTCAATCTCCTTGTGCATGTTCTCCTATGAGGTATGGAGGTTGTCGTAGCAGGGTTTGTCCGGGGGTCTCTACCCTATGGGTAGCTAGGGGTGTGTACCCGGGGCGATCAGAGAACGTGGCCCCTTTATCCTGATTTAACCTTTGGGCTTGTGCCTGTTCCTGGGGGCTCAGGCGCTCCCCCAACTGTACTTCTCCCAGACCCTCGTTCTGGTCTCCTCTCTAGGAGGTCTGGGAGGGGTAAGTTATCAAAGTCCTCTGCGGTAGAGGCACAGATGGCGGCTACATTTTCCACGCTCTCGTAGTAGGGCTTCAGCATATTTACGTGGAGCATGCGTCTGCCACCCGCCCCAGTGCAGTGGCCGATCACATAGGTGGTATCACAGATCTGTTCTACAACCTTGTATGGGCCCTGCCAGGAGACATGCAGATTGTCATTGTGGACTGGCCTCAGGATTAGCACCTTCTGCCCTATCTGAAAGCTACGGTCTCTGGCCCCCTTTTCATACCATCTGCGCTGCCGTTGTTGGGCTGCCTGGAGGTTGGTACGCACTGTCTGAGTCAATTCCTCCAGGCGCTCACGAAACTATAGCATGTATGGGACGATAGGGGTACCCCTAGTGTTCACCTCCCCTTCCCAATGTTCTCGGATGAGATCTAAGGGACCCCTCACCCTTCTCCCGAACAGTAGTTCAAAGGGGGAGAAACCCGGTGGACTCTTGGGGAACCTCCCTATATGCAAAGAGCAAATGAGGTAAGAACCTTTCCCAGTCCTTTCTGGTGTCTACAAACGTATGGATCATCTGCTTCAGAGTTCCGTTGAAACGTTCACAGAGACCATTGGACTGGGGGTGATAAGCCGAAGTTAAGATGGGTTTAATACTGCATACCTTCCAGAGTTGGTGGGTAACCTCTGCAGTGAATTGGGTGCCCCTATCCGAAATAATCTCCCGGGGAAATCCCATGCGGGAGAAGATTTGCATCGGCATTCGCTATGGTTTCTGCATGAACATTGGTCAGCGCCACCTCCTCTGGATACCTGGTGGCATAGTCCACTACGGTCAAGATGTACTTCTTGCCGGAGGGACTGGGTTTAGCTAGGGGCCTATGAGGTCTACGGCCACTCGACTTCGCTTTAAAGCGATTTCCTCGCTTCCCTACTCTCTGGCAGGTATCGCAGGTTTGGCAAAATTTCCAGATATCCTTTGAGATACCTGGCCAGAAAAAGTTCTGGGTCAGCCGATGTTTAGTTCGGCTGACCCCTAGATGCCCTGACAGGGGTATGTTGTGGGCAATGCGCAGTAAATCCTGCCTATATTTTTGGGGGACTATCAGCTGTTTCGTGTGCATCAGGAGAGACCCAGCTACCATTTTTTCAGCGTAGCGATATAATAGGCCCTTTTCCCAGGCATATCTCTCTCCCTCTAACCCGGCCTGGCTGTTGGCTATCCTGTCTTTATATACCTATAAGGAGGGATCTAGGGCTACCTCACTGCTACCTCACTGCCAAATGCTAACGGGGCATCCCAGGGGAGGGTGTCGGGAGAAAGGGGTGGTTCACTTACCTGAGCCTCAGAGTGTGTGGATAGTGCCGTGGTGCGGGTCTGCTGTCTGGTGACGACTGGGTAGGCCTCTTGTACTGTGGGTTGGGGAACAAAGCTGACGTGAGCTCCCCCAAGTCGTTGCCCAAAATAACATCTGCCGGCAAGTCTTGCATGAGCCCCACTTCCACATCCCCTGATCCTACTCCCCAATTCAAATGCACCTTGGCAGTAGGTACTTTGTAGATGGCTCCCCCTGCCACTCGCACAGCTACACACTCTCCGGTGCGGGCCTCCTTGGGGATGAGGTGGTTCCAGACCAAAGTGGCCCCAGAATCCCGCAGTCCTTGCACATGTTTCCCTGCTAGGTATACCCCCGGCGATGACCTTGTCTATTGTCGGAAGCTGCTTGGATGGGGTTGGCCTCATGTAGTACCCCCAGTTGTTCTTCTACAGAGGTGGCTGAAGTGTGTCGGGCGTTAGCTTCACCCTGGTAGGAATGTACCGTTGCCCGAGCCCCTGATTGGACCAGGTTTGGCGGTTTCGTGGGCATTCCCAACTGGTTGCAGGTGTGGAATCGTATACAAGGCCGGGGTGGGTATCTCAGTGGGTATCGGTTAGGGGCTCCCCCTGGTCATGACAGAGTCGCAGGAGCTGGAAGAGGGGTTGCAGGTCTGGAGAATAAGTGGGGTGGTGGACGTTGGTATTGCCTGGCATCTTGGTGCTCGTCCGCTAGCTTGGCTGCGTCGTGTAGGGTACGGGGCTCTTGATCCCTTGTCAGCCACTTGAAGAATTGTTCTACGAGGACCAGTTGTAGTAGGTCCTCCAGGCTAGTGGCTTGGGTCGCATGTATCCACCCCATGGCAGCTCGGTGTAAGCAGTGAGCCCATTCTGCATGAGAATCCTTTTTCTGCTTTTTAAGTTCCCGGAATTTACATCTCCATGCCTCGGGGGTAATGGCATAACGTGCTAGAATGGCCTGTTTCACCTTTTGGTAGTCTCTGCTGTCCTCATCCGGAACTGCGCGGTACGTCTCTGCTGCGCAGCCAGATAATCTACCGGCAAGCAGGGGTACCTGGTCTGCGGGGCTGATATCATGCAGCTGGCACAATCTTTTAAAGTCCTGTAAATATCCGTCGATGTCGTCCTCTGTATGAGCATAATTTTTAAATGCTTGATAGGGACTCTTAATTCTTCCCTGGATGGTGCTGGTGACCCCTCTCTGGATCGCCGGCCTGTTTGTAGCTGCCTGGCCATGATATACTCCTGTACATCTGCCATCAATCTTTCCAATGTCTCCGTGGGTGGTGTTTCTGGGTAAAACTCTAATCTGGATCTGAGTTCTTTTTGGAACTCTGTTTCTTCCCTCTGTGGTGGAGGTGCCGTATTATTTCCTAGGTCTCCCTCCATGAGTTCGGCAATAAAGGTAGCTTTCGTCTTGTTGCTGGCTATTTTACCCCTTGCTTCCAACAGTTCTTCTAGTGTAGCTCGTTTCAGTGCAGCATAGTTAGTCTCCACCGTCCGTTCGTATAGCCCAGTGATAGGCAAACTGCGGCTCTCCAGCTGTTGCAAAACTACAACTCCCACCATGCCCTGTTGTAGGCTGAAAGCTGTAGGCAGTCTTTGCATGCTGGGAGTTGTAGTTCTGCAACAGCTGGAGAGCCGCAGTTTGCCTATCACTGGTATAGCCGAACATGTTCCCGAACTCCGGTTTATATATACGAATGGCTTTCAACGAACTGCTGTTTTGCTGTGAGGTTTGAATCCCGTTGCTTGCCACCAATTGTAGCGGAGTAACAGTATAATACACGGTATCTCCGCTGGTAGTCCTATCCAGCATACAAGATATGGGTAGTGTAAGTATAATCCCTTTGTCCCAAGAACTGGCCGACACACAGTCTGGGAGTCAACAACCCTTTTATTGAAATGTAAACGTTTATATACGAGTCCCTATGCACGTGCTTTCCATAATGGCATTCCAGGAGTTTCCCCATGCAAGGGGTTTCCATATAAACCTAACCGGCCATGCTATTCCCTCATTGTTCATTACTTGTAAGACAAAAGTAATCGTGGACCCGCCGAGCCCTCGTGGAGGGGATGTGTGGCATACACATCTGTTCCTGAACCCAGCATAGGAATGCCCTCAGTCTTGTACAGTGTAAAATTGGCACATGAACCCAATCTTTGATATACTGAAGTGGCTAGGTTTGCAAAAGTTGCCTTATCCAATATTCAGTCAGACACCGTTGCCAATGCCTTGGTCGGGATATTCGCTAGGGTAGGTTTCCCTAGGGAGATCCTCTCCGACCAAGGGAGACAGTTCACCGCTAAACTGACTCACCAATTGTGGAACATCTGCCAAATCAAGTCCCTACTTAGTTCCCTGTACACCCCCCCCCCCCCTAACCCTAACCCTAACCCTCAAGCAAATGTTGGAAATGTTCACAAACGAATACCATGACTAGTAACGGTTCCTGCCTCACCTCCTGTTTGCGTACATCGAGGTGCCATAGGAATCCACGGGGTTCTCTCCTTTTGAGATACTGTATGGGCGAAGGGTGCGAGGCCCTCTGGATTTCATCAGGGAGCACTGGGAGGGAACCACCGAACAAGAGGGAGCCCCCATCGTGTCATATGTGGTGCAGCTCCGCATGGAACAGCTGGCACAGATGGTTAAGGAAAACCTCCAGGTGGCCCAGAAGTGGCAGAGGGTATGGTGCGATCGGGGTGCTCGCCAACGGACGTTCCAAGTAGGACAGAAAGTCCTAGTGTTGAAACCGACCAAACAGGATAAGTTGCAAGCAGCCTGGCAGGGCCCTTACACGGTGGTAGACCAACTCTGCGATACCACATATGTAATCGCCAGCGACAAAGATGAGAGGGTGCGTAAAGCCTTCAACATTAATATGCTCAAAGCATATCAAGAAAGACCCGAGGACATAACTGCCATCTGCGCCCCAGCCACTGACGATCCAGACAGATTACCGATACCTGACCTCTTGAGTAGACCGCCCCAGACCAATCCCCTTAGTCAGATAAAGCTAGGGGACAGATAAACTGCTTAATAGCCAGTAAGAGCCACACGTTCTCCCAAGAACCCGGGTTCACCACACTAGCTACTCATAGAGTAGAAACCCCAGACCAGGCTTCGATTAGGCAACCCCCATACCGGATACAGGAAATTTTGAGGCTAAGAGTCATTGAGCCCTCCGATAGTCCCTGGGCATCCCCAGTAGTCCTGGTACCAAAGAAGGATGGGACTACCCGGTTCTGCGTGGACTATCTGCGGCTAAATGACAAAACCATGACAGATGCTTACCCCATGCCCCGAGTGGATGAGTTATTGGATTGCATTGCCAGGGGACGATATCTGACCACCATTGACCTCTGTAAGGGGTACTGGCAGATTCCCCTGGCCGAGGAGGATATCCGCAAGTCTTCCTTTGTCACCCCGTTTGGCTTGTACCAATTTAGGGTCATGCTATTTGGGATGAGAAACGCCTCAGCCACGTTCCAACGCTTGGTGGATAGACTCCTTAATGGCTTCCAGGATTTCGCTTGTGCACACCTGGATGACATTGCGATCTATAGCGAGTCCCGGGAGGAACACTTGATGCATGTGGGGTCAGTGCTGGATCAGATTTGGGACGCTGGCCTGACTCTGAAACCAGACAAATGTCATATAGGCATGGCGGAGGTCCAGTATTTGGGCCACCAGGTCGGGTTTGTGCTGCAGCGGCCAAAGCCCACCAAGATAGAAGCTGTCGCTAACTGGGCCACACCCCAGACTAATACCCAGGTCCTGGCCTTCCTGGGGACTGCAGGGTATTACAGACAGTTTGTACCAGACTACAGTGCCCTAGCTAAGCCCCTGACTGACCTCACGAAAAAGAACCTTCCCAGACAGGTCCTGTGGTCTACCGCCTGTGACACAGTTTTTTAAGCCTTGAAAGATGCTCTTGTGCATGCTCCTGTGTTGGCTGCCCCAGTCCCTAACAAACGTTTTACCGTCCACACAGACGCTTCCATCTTCGGACTGGGGGCAGTTCTCAGCCAAGTGGGAGAGAAACATAGAAACATAGAATGTGTCGGCAGATAAGAACCATTTGGCCCATCTAGTCTGCCCAATATAAGGAGGAGAGCACCCGGTGCCCTACATCTGCCGCAAACTATTGCCCAGTTGACCCGGGAAGTGAGCTATGCGGCAGTTGAAAAGTAGTGTTTAGCTATGGTGTGGATGCTGAAGAAACTCACCCCCTACTTGTATGGGCAAGAATTAACGGACCACAACCCATTGGTTTGGTTAAACAGGGTGGCCAGAGACAACGGACGATTATTGAGCCTAACACTACAGCCATATAACTTTAACATGCAGTACCGCCCCGGAAAATAGAAAGGTAAAGCTGATGGGCTGTCCCGCCAGACTGAACTCAGTCCTTGATTTGTCGTCCAGGCAGCCTCCAGTTGACCCAAAAAGGGTCAAAACGGGTCTGCTGGAGTGTTCCACAACGAGGGAGCCATGTAACTGATCCCCCTTTTTTAAAGATGTTTTTTAGCCAGGGCCTTGGATACCTACTCTTAACAATAGACGCAGACATCTATGTGTATCAGGGACATAGGTGTAGACACACTTCCAGACATTCAGTCTGCTCTAACCACAAGACTGACCTACTTAATTACAATACACAAGATAACACTCTGGTCTATTGTCTGGTAAAGACACAATGTCTACATGACCAAGCCCCTGTTTTGTGACTGTGTTATCTTTTACTGTATATTGATTGGTTGCTGTAGTTTGTGTTCCTGCATAAAAGGCCGAGCTGTGGCCATCAATAAAGTAGCTCTTCTTCACCCTCAATCTAGAGTCTTGACTCAGATTAAGAGTAACAACTATGCTGAGAAGACTCCTCAATAATCGGGAAAAGGACACCCTCCAGCGGTGGAAACCCCTCTATGCTGCCGAGTAACCGCTACAAGGGGAGATCTAATAACTATGTATAAATATATCAGGGGTCAGTACAGAGATCACTCCCATCATCTATTTATCCCCAGGACTGTGACGAGGGGACATCCTCTGCGTCCGGAGGAAAGAAGGTTTGTACACAAACATAGAAGAAGATTCTTTATAGTAAGAGCAGTGAGACTATGGACTCTTTACTGTAAGAGCAGTGACACTATGGACTCTATACTGTAAGAGCAGTGAGACTATGGACTCTATACTGTAAGAGCAGTGAGACTATGGACTCTATACTGTAAGAGCAGTGAGACTATGGACTCTTTACTGTAAGAGCAGTGAGACTGTGGACTCTATACTGTAAGAGCAGTGAGACTGTGGACTCTATACTGTAAGAGCAGTGAGACTGTGGACTCTATACTGTAAGAGCAGTGAGACTATGGACTCTATACTGTAAGAGCAGTGAGACTATGGACTCTATACTGTAAGAGCAGTGAGACTATGGACTCTATACCGTAAGAGCAGTGAGACTATGGACTCTATACCGTAAGAGCAGTGAGACTATGGGCTCTTTACTGTAAGACCAGTGAGACTATGGACTCTATACTGTAAGAGCAGCGAGACTATGGACTCTGTACTGTAAGAGCAGCGAGACTATGGACTCTTTACTGTAAGAGCAGTGAGACTATGGACTCTATACTGTAAGAGCAGTGAGACTATGGACTCTATACTGTAAGAGCAGTGAGACTATGGACTCTTTACTGTAAGAGCCAGTGAGACTATGGACTCTATACTGTAAGAGCAGTGAGGACTATGGACTCTATACTGTAAGAGCAGTGAGACTATGGACTCTATACTGTAAGAGCAGTGAGACTATGGACTCTATACTGTAAGAGCAGTGAGGACTATGGACTCTATACTGTAAGAGCAGTGAGACTATGGACTCTATACTGTAAGAGCAGTGAGACTATGGACTCTATACTGTACGAGCAGTGAGACTATGGACTCTTTACTGTAAGAGCAGTGAGACTATGGACTCTATACTGTAAGAGCAGTGAGACTATGGACTCTATACGGTAAGAGCAGTGAGACTATGGACTCTTACTGTAAGAGCAGTGAGACTAGTGGACTCTATACTGTAAGAGCAGTGAGACTATGGACTCTTACTGTAAGAGCAGTGAGACTATGGACTCTTACTGTAAGAGCAGCTGAGACTATGGACTCTACTGAAAAGTCAGTGAGACTGTGGACTCTATACCGTAAGAGCATGAGACTATGGACTCTTTACTGTAAGAGCAAGTGAGACTATGTGATCTATAACGGTAAGAGCAGTGAGGACTATGGACTATATACTGTAAGAGCAGTGAGACTATGGACTCTATACTGTAAGAGCAGTGAGACTATGGACTCTTTACTGTAAGAGCAGTGAGACTATGGACTATTACTGTAAGAGCAGTGAGACTGTGGACTCTATACTGTAAGAGCAGTGAGGACTATGGACTCTATACTGTAAGAGCAGTGAGGACTATGGACTCTTATACTGTAAGAGCAGTGAGACTATGGACTCTATACTGTAAGAGCAGTGGAGACTATGGACTCTATACTGTAAGAGCAGTGAGACTATGGACTCTCTACTGTAAGAGCAGTGAGACTATGGACTCTTTACTGTAAGAGCAGTGAGACTATGGACCTATACTGTAAGAGCAGTGGAGACTATGGACTCTATTACTGTAAGAGCCAGTGAGACTATGGACTCTTTACTGTTAAGAGCAGTGAGACTATGGACTCTATACTGTAAGAGCAGTGAGACTATGGACTCTATACTGTAACGAGCAGTGAGACTATGGACTCTTTACTGTACGAGCAGTGGACTGGGAACTCTATACTGTAAGAGCAGTGAGACCTGTGGACCTCTATACTGTAAGAGCAGTGAGACTATGGACTCTTTACTGTAAGAGCAGTGAGACTATGGACTCTTACTGTAAGAGCAGTGAGACTATGGACTCTATACTGTAAGAGCAGTGAGACTATGGACTCTATACTGTAAGAGCAGTGAGACTATGGACTCTTACTGTAAGAGCAGTGAGACTATGGACTCTTACTGTAAGAGCAGTGAGACTATGGACTCTTACTGTAAGAGCAGTGAGACTATGGACTCTTACTGTAAGAGCAGTGAGACTATGGACTTTACTGTAAGAGCAGTGAGACTATGGACTTTACTGTAAGAGCAGTGAGACTATGGACTCTATACTGTAAGAGCAGTGAGACTATGGACTCTTTACTGTAAGAGCAGTGAGACTATGGACTCTTACTGTAAGAGCAGTGAGACTATGGACTCTTACTGTAAGAGCAGTGAGACTATGGACTCTTACTGTAAGAGCAGTGAGACTATGGACTCTACTGTAAGAGCAGTGAGACTATGGACTCTATACTGTAAGAGCAGTGAGACTATGGACTCTTACTGTAAGAGCAGGTGAGACTATGGACTCTAGACTGTAAGAGCAGTGAGACTATGGACTCTGTACTGTAAGAGCAGTGAGACTATGGACTCTATACTGTAAGAGCAGTGAGACTATGGACTCTATACTGTAAGAGCAGAGAGACTATGGACTCTTTACTGTAAGAGCAGTGAGACTATGGACTCTGTACTGTAAGAGCAGAGAGACTATGGACTCTATACTGTAAGAGCAGTGAGACTATGGACCAGGGGTCAAGTCCTGGGAAAAAAAGTGTGGGAACTCACCCAAGATCCACTGCAACCCCCCCCCCCCTCCAAAAAATAAAAAAGCACAGAAAATCTAGCATGCTGTAATTTGTGTCGCTGCGGACTAAAAAATAAATTAAAAAAATAGCACTTTTAGAAAAGTTTGTCCTGGGATTCGATCTCATGACCTCTACACAGCAGAAGCAAGGCATATGCCCTCACAGCTATGAAAGCTGTCTAGCTTGCTGCTTAAAAAAAAATATATATAAGACTTCTACTGTAGGTAACTTTGCCCACTGTGTATGGATGTAGCAGAGCTGGGTGTGTTGGGGCAGCTGTCATGTGTATGGTTGTACACTAGGTATCAGTACACAAGGTATCAGTAGAAGTATCAGAAAAAGAAAAAAAAACTTTTAGTTTGTCCTGGGATTCGAACTCATGACCTCTACACATTACAGGCAAGGCATTTACCCTCACAGCCATAAAAGCTGTTGAGGTAGTTGTTTAAAAAAAAAAAACTAAGACTTCTACTTATACCTAGTGTACTGATACCTAGTGTACAACCATACACATGACAGCTGCCCCAACACACCCAGCCCTGCTACATCCATACACAGTGGGCAGCTGTCATGTGTATGGTTGTACACTTGGTATCAGTAAACTAGGTATCAGTAGAAGTCTTATAAAAAAAAAAAAATACTTTTAGAAAAGTTTGTCCTGGGATTCGAACTCATGACCTCTACACATTACAGGCAAGGCATTTACCCTCACAGCCATAAAAGCTGTTGAGGTAGTTGCTTAAAAAAAAAACAACTAAGACTTCTACTTATACCTAGTGTACTGATACCTAGTGTACAACCATACACATGACAGCTGCCCCAACACACCCAGCCCTGCTACATCCATACACAGTGGGCAGCTGTCATGTGTATGGTTGTACACTTGGTATCAGTAAACTAGGTATCAGTAGAAGTCTTATAAAAAAAAAAAAAAACACTTTTAGAAAAGTTTGTCCTGGGATTCGAACTCATGACCTCTACACATCAGAGGCAAGGCATTTACCCTCACAGCCATAAAAGCTGTCAAGGTAGCTGTTTAAAAAAAAAAAAAATAAGACTTCTACTTATACCTAGTGTACTGATACCTAGTGTACAACCATACACATGACAGCTGCCCCAACACACCCAGCTCTGCTACATCCATACACAGTGGGCAGCTGTCATGTGTATGGTTGTACACTAGATAGCAGTACACTAGGTATAATTAGAAGTCTTATATTTTTTTTTTTAAGCAACTACCTAGACGGCTTTCATGGCTGTGAGGGTAAATGCCTTCCTCTGATGTGTAGAGGTCGTGAGTTCGAATCCCAGGACAAACTTTTCTAAAAGACATTCTAAATGATCTCGTAGTGAAGGAGATGATGTCATTAGGGGGCGGGGCGCCATGAGAGGAGTCGCAGGCAGCGGCACCGCACAGACAGCTTCCTCTCAACTGAAGCCGCCCCTCCTCCCTTAACCTGCCCTGCACAGTGCGCTCCGTCTCCCCCTGTGAATCTGATTCAGCTGTGTTCTCCTGGCTTGAGGCTGAAAGGGAACGGCGTTCCTGCCATGAAAAAAGTGCAGGAACGCCGTTCCCATGCGTTCCCCCTCCACTCGACCCCTGGCGTGGTGGTTCAGTGTCCTTAGGTTTCTTCCATCAATGCTCTGTGGACACGTTCTATGATAATATCCTCTGAGTAGGATTCACCAAGAACGGAGTGAAAAATTTGCTGTGTAGTGGAGTGTAAGGACGTAGGTAGCACTGATTCTAGAGATTTTTGTAAAAAGGAACGGGAGATTGGGAGCGATTCTGGATGTAGGAAAGTATCAGCATCGCTCTCCGTTTCCTTGACTATGTGCCAAAGAGGAGAGTCCTTGGATGGCGTTGTCAGCTTTGAGACATCAGGGATTGAAGACTTCTTTTTCGTCATGTATTTATCCATTTCCCGACGTGCAATGTTGGATTTTTGTATAGTACCGAGGTCTTTGAGGTTTGAATTCCCAATTTTTACCATGGCGGCTGAGTATGGCTAAGAAGTAGTTGGATCTTTAGTGAGCCGTGTGCCAAATAAATCGGGAACCACAGGCTTTGAAGCGTAATGGAAAGAGTAGTTGGTTGTGGGGGTTACAACCTCTTAAAAATTAGGACCAGGTCCTCAAAATATGATGCAGTTCACATAGACTGGGGTGTGATTCAGAACACCAGGTACAGTCCAGAAAAAAATTGAGGTTTTAGTAGAGGAGGGTGCCTATTAGCGCTGGGATATGAAGACTGGTTCTTTATTGAGCCAGGTATGTGACTGGAGGGTTATAGGGTAGCTGGGGGGAGGGGTGATAGAATGTGGACTGGCCTGAATGCAGCCCTCAAGATCCCAGAGAGGAGGACCTAGAGCCCTGGACTGTCCAAGATGCCTGGTGATGGAGGCTCACTTACACCTCAGTGCTGTCTCAAGTCCGCACCAGAGAGAGCCGCGTGGTGTCCCCCGCAAGTGGTGGTGAGTCTGCACTGAACAGCAGTTTTGTTTAAGGTGGGCCGATTTTGCTGGGCAGGCCGGCTGGGGGTCTCCTATTGCCGTCCCTGCAGTCTAAGGGGAGATGCTGGCTGTTGGTGGAGGCTGACCTTTTTCCGGTGCGGCACGCGTCCCGCTACTTTAGATCGGGGATTCAGACTTCCAGCTAGGCCGTCGTAGTAAATCGGGCTCTGTCGGGTCCGGAGACTCCAAATTCAGCCGAGGCTGAAGCGGGTGAAGTCCTAAGATGGACTGGGGCAAAATGAGGTTCGCTTTTAACAGGTGGATGGTGAGAGATTCCCACTCTCTTGCCAGAAGCTGCAGAGATGGTCGTCTGCTCCACTCAGTGGCAGGCCATGCCCCCCATGCTCCATTCATTTCTACGGAGTTCTGAGAACAGCCAAGTCAGAGTACATCTTGGGAGTCGTAGTTTTACCACAGCTGGAGTGGTTAGCCATCACAGAAATAGACCTTTGGAGCCCACTCTGGTAAAAGAGCCTGGGCCCACCAGAGGATCCTCTGGTACTCTAGTGGGCCAGTCCGACACTGCCTCCACTCCTGATTTTGGCTTGTAATCACTAATGGAAATCACTGATCAAAGAATGACTGTGTGAAAGACCACCAAAAGAGTAAGAGGGTCATTTATTAAGCTGAAATATGCCTATATTAGGTGTAGTTCACTCGTAGATTGTGGTGCAACGGCTCAATCTGCAACTTCACCCCGCTCACGCCTGGTCTAAAATTGTGGGTGTGGCATGGGCGGGGAAGGGCCGGAAGGTCCATCTCATTTACCATTTTCTACGCCTGTTTTAGGCATAGAAAAAGGTCTAAAGCTCGGAAGCTGTCTTACATTTAGAACTTGCGGAGGACGGCGCCTCTTCATAACTTCAGTGGAACCACCACCAGCTTAGGGGTTTATTAAGACCAGAGTCTAAAACACCGGCCTTATTAAATGTGCCTCTATATATATATATATATATATATATATATCCAAAAAATGAGGCAGCACTCTAATAGATAAAGTGAAAAACAGTGGATCCTTTATTGACCCCTCTGCATATATATATATATATATATATATATGCAAGTATATACAGTATACTATACAGTATACTATATATGAGTACACCCCTCACATTTTTGTAAATATTTTATTATATTTTTTCATGGGACAACACTGAAGATCTGACACTTTAATACAAAAGTAGTAAAGTAGTCAGTGTACATTTTTTACCACACAGCCATTAATGTCTAAACCGCTGGCAACAAAAGTGAATACACCCCTAGGTGAAAATGGCCAAATTGTATCCAAAGTGTCAATATTTTGTGTGGCCACCATTATTTTCCAGCACTGCCTTAACTCTCTTGGGCATGGAGTTCACTAGAGCTTCACAGGTTGTCACTGGAATACTCTTCCACTCCTCCATGATGACATCACAGGACCTTGCGCTCCTCTACTTTCTGTTTGAGGATGCCCCACAGATGCTCAATAGGGTTTAGGTCTGGAGTCATGCTTGGCCAGTCCAGCACCTTTACCTTCAGTTTCTTTAGCAAGGCACTAGTCGTCTTGAAGGTGTGTTTGGGTCGTTATCATGTTGGAATACTGCCCTGTGTCCCAGTTTCCGAAGGGTGGGGATCATACTCTGTTTCAGTATGTTACAGTACATGTTGGCATTCATGGTTCCCTCAATGAACTGTAGCTCCCCACAGCAGGCAGCACTAATACAGCTCCAAACCATGACACTCCCACCACCATGCTTGACTGTAGGCGGGACACTTGTCTTTGTACTCCTCACCTGGTTGCCTCCACACACGATTTACACCATCTGATCCAAATAAGTTTATCTTGGTCTCATCAGACCACAGGACATGGTTCCAGTAATCCATGTCCTTAGTCTGCTTGTCTTCAGAAAAATGTTTGCGGGCTTTCTTGTGCATCATCTTTAGAAGAGGCTTCCTTCTAGGACAACAGCCATGCAGACCAATTTAATGCAGTGTACTGTGTATGGTCTGAGCACTGACCGGCAGGACCCCCCTCCCTTTAACCTCCGCAGCAATACTGGCAGCACCCATGCAACCTCTGGATATGACGCTGAGCATGTGCACTCAACTTCTTTGGTTGCCAATGGCGAGGCCTGTTCTGAGTGAAACCTGTCTTGTTAAACCACTGAATGGCCTGGCCACCATGCTGCAGCTCAGTTCAGAGGCTTGGCAATCTTCTTATAGCCTACGGCCCTACGCCATCTTTATGTATAGCAATAATTTTTTTTATCAGATCTTCAGATAGTTCTTTTGCCTTGAGGTGCCATGTTGAACTTCCAGTGACCAGTATGAGAGAGTGTGAGAGTGATAGCACCGAATTTACCAGACCTGCTCCCCATTTACACCTGAGACCTTGTAACACTAATTAGTCATATGACATTGGGGAGGGAAAATGACCAATTGGGCACAGTTTGGCCATTTTCACTTAGGGGTGTACTCACTTTTGTTTCAGAGGTTTAGACATTAATCGCTGTGTGTTGAGTTATTTTGAGGGGACATCAAATTTTCACTGTTATACACGTTGTACACTAACTGCTTTACATTGTATCAAAGTGTCATATCTTCAGTGTTGTCCCATGAAAAGATATAATAAAATATTTACAAAAATGTGAGGGGTGTACTCGCTTTTGTGAGATACTGTTTCTGTATAGCTCTCAATTACAAACAAAAATGATCATGACTAGAGTTGAGCGAACACCTGGATGTTCGGGTTCGAGAAGTTCGGCCGAACATCCCGGAAATGTTCGGGTTCGGGATCCGAACCCGATCCGAACTTCGTCCCGAACCCGAACCCCATTGAAGTCAATGGGGACCCGAACTTTTCGGCACTAAAAAGGCTGTAAAACAGCCCAGGAAAGAGCTAGAGGGCTGCAAAAGGCAGCAACATGTAGGTAAATCCCCTGCAAACAAATGTGGATAGGGAAATGAATTAAAATAAAAATTAAATAAATAAAAATTAACCAAAATCAATTGGAGAGAGGTTCCATAGCAGAGAATCTGGCTTCCCGTCACCCACCACTGGAACAGTCCATTCTCAGATATTTAGGCCCCGGCACCCAGGCAGAGGAGAGAGGTCCCGTAACAGAGAATCTGTCTTCATGTCAGCAGAGAATTAGTCTGCATGTCATAGCAGAGAATGAGGCTTCACGTCAGCCACCACTGCAACAGTCCATTGGCATATATTTAGGCCCAGCACCCAGGCAGAGGAGGGAGGTCCCGTAACAGAGAATCTGTCTTCATGTCAGCAGAGAATTAGTCTGCATGTCATAGCAGAGAATGAGGCTTCACGTCAGCCACCACTGCAACAGTCCATTGGCATATATTTAGGCCCAGCACACACACAGGCAGAGGAGAGAGGTCCCGTAACAGAGAATCTGGCTTCATGTCAGCAGAGAATCAGTCTGCATGTCATAGCAGAGAATGAGGCTTCACGTCAGCCACCACTGCAACAGTCCATTGGCATATATTTAGGCCCAGCACACACACAGGCAGAGGAGAGAGGTCCCGTAACAGAGAATCTGGCTTCATGTCAGCAGAGAATCAGTCTGCATGTCATAGCAGAGAATGAGGCTTCACGTCAGCCACCACTGCAACAGTCCATTGGCATATATTTAGGCCCAGCACCCAGGCAGAGGAGGGAGGTCCCGTAACAGAGAATCTGTCTTCATGTCAGCAGAGAATTAGTCTGCATGTCATAGCAGAGAATGAGGCTTCACGTCAGCCACCACTGCAACAGTCCATTGGCATATATTTAGGCCCAGCACACACACAGGCAGAGGAGAGAGGTCCCGTAACAGAGAATCTGGCTTCATGTCAGCAGAGAATCAGTCTGCATGTCATAGCAGAGAATGAGGCTTCACGTCAGCCACCACTGCAACAGTCCATTGGCATATATTTAGGCCCAGCACACACACAGGCAGAGGAGAGAGGTCCCGTAACAGAGAATCTGGCTTCATGTCAGCAGAGAATCAGTCTGCATGTCATAGCAGAGAATGAGGCTTCACGTCAGCCACCACTGCAACAGTCCATTGGCATATATTTAGGCCCAGCACCCAGGCAGAGGAGGGAGGTCCCGTAACAGAGAATCTGTCTTCATGTCAGCAGAGAATTAGTCTGCATGTCATAGCAGAGAATGAGGCTTCACGTCAGCCACCACTGCAACAGTCCATTGGCATATATTTAGGCCCAGCACCCAGGCAGAGGAGGGAGGTCCCGTAACAGAGAATCTGTCTTCATGTCAGCAGAGAATTAGTCTGCATGTCATAGCAGAGAATGAGGCTTCACGTCAGCCACCACTGGAACAGTCCATTCTCAGATATTTAGGCCCCGGCACCCAGGCAGAGGAGAGAGGTCCCGTAACAGAGAATCTGTCTTCATGTCAGCAGAGAATTAGTCTGCATGTCATAGCAGAGAATGAGGCTTCACGTCAGCCACCACTGCAACAGTCCATTGGCATATATTTAGGCCCAGCACCCAGGCAGAGGAGAGAGGTCCCGTAACAGACAATCTGGCTTCATGTCAGCAGAGAATCAGTCTTCATATCATAGCAGAGAATCAGGCTTCACGTCACCCACCACTGTAAGAGTCAATTTTCATAAATTTAGGCCCAGAACCCAGGCAGAGGAGAAAGGTCCCGTAACAGACAATCTGGCTTCATGTCAGCAGAGAATCAGTCTTCATATCATAGCAGAGAATCAGGCTTCACGTCACCCACCACTGTAAGAGTCAATTTTCATAAATTTAGGCCCAGAACCCAGGCAGAGGAGAAAGGTCCCGTAACAGACAATCTGGCTTCATGTCAGCAGAGAATCAGTCTTCATATCATAGCAGAGAATCAGGCTTCACGTCACCCACCACTGTAAGAGTCAATTTTCATAAATTTAGGCCCAGAACCCAGGCAGAGGAGAAAGGTCCCGTAACAGACAATCTGGCTTCATGTCAGCAGAGAATCAGTCTTCATATCATAGCAGAGAATCAGGCTTCACGTCACCCACCACTGTAAGAGTCAATTTTCATAAATTTAGGCCCAGAACCCAGGCAGAGGAGAAAGGTCCCGTAACAGACAATCTGGCTTCATGTCAGCAGAGAATCAGTCTTCATATCATAGCAGAGAATCAGGCTTCACGTCACCCACCACTGTAAGAGTCAATTTTCATAAATTTAGGCCCAGAACCCAGGCAGAGGAGAAAGGTCCCGTAACAGACAATCTGGCTTCATGTCAGCAGAGAATCAGTCTTCATATCATAGCAGAGAATCAGGCTTCACGTCACCCACCACTGTAAGAGTCAATTTTCATAAATTTAGGCCCAGAACCCAGGTAGAGGAGAAAGGTCCCGTAACAGACAATCTGGCTTCATGACAGCAGAGAATCAGTCTGCATGTCATAGCAGAGAATCAGGCTTCACGTCAGCCACCACTGCAACAGTCCATTGTCATAAATTTAGGCCCAGCACCCAGGCAGAGGAGAGAGGTCCCGTAACAGACAATCTGGCTTCATGTCAGCAGAGAATTAGTCTGCATGTCATAGCAGAGAATCAGGCTTCATGTCAGCCACCACTGCAACAGTCCATTGGCATATATTTAGGCCTAGCACACAGGCAGAGGAGAGGTTCATTCAACTTTGGGTAGCATCGCAATATAATGGTAAAATGAAAATAAAAATAGGATTGAATGAGGAAGTGCCCTGGAGTCCAATAATATATGGTTATGGGGAGGTAGTTAATGTCTAATCTGGACAAGGGACGGACAGGTCCTGTGGGATCCATGCCTGGTTCATTTTTATGAACGTCAGCTTGTCCACATTGGCTGTAGACAGGCGGCTGCGTTTGTCTGTAATGACGCCCCCTGCCGTGCTGAATACACGTTCAGACAAAACGCTGGCTGCCGGGCAGGCCAGCACCTCCAAGGCATAAAAGGCTAGCTCTGGCCACGTGGACAATTTAGAGACCCAGAAGTTGAATGGGGCCGAACCATCAGTCAGTACGTGGAGGGGTGTGCACACGTACTGTTCCACCATGTTAGTAAAATGTTGCCTCCTGCTAACACGTTGCGTATCAGGTGGTGGTGCAGTTAGCTGTGGCGTGTTGACAAAAGTTTTCCACATCTCTGCCATGCTAACCCTGCCCTCAGAGGAGCTGGCCGTGACACAGCTGCCTTGGCGACCTCTTGCTCCTCCTCTGCCTTGGCCTTGGGCTTCCACTTGTTCCCCTGTGACATTTGGGAATGCTCTCAGTAGCGCGTCTACCAACGTGCGCTTGTACTCGCGCATCTTCCTATCACGCTCCAGTGCAGGAAGTAAGGTGGGCACATTGTCTTTGTAGCGTGGATCCAGCAGGGTGGCAACCCAGTAGTCCGCACAGGTTAAAATGTGGGCAACTCTGCTGTCGTTGCGCAGGCACTGCAGCATGTAGTCGCTCATGTGTGCCAGGCTGCCCAGGGGTAAGGACAAGCTGTCCTCTGTGGGAGGCGTATCGTCATCGTCCTGCCTTTCCCCCCAGCCACGCACCAGTGATGGACCCGAGCTGCGTTGGGTGCCACCCCGCTGTGACCATGCTTCATCCTCATCCTCCTCCACCTCCTCCTCATCCTCGTCCTCCTCGTCCTCCAGTAGTGGGCCCTGGCTGGCCACATTTGTACCTGGCCTCTGCTGTTGCAAAAAACCTCCCTCTGAGTCACTTCGAAGAGACTGGCCTGAAAGTGCTAAAAATGACCCCTCTTCCTCATCCTCCTCCTCCTCCTCCTGGGCCACCTCCTGTTCCATCATCGCCCTAAGTGTTTTCTCAAGGAGACATAGAAGTGGTATTGTAACGCTGATAACGGTGTCATCGCCACTGGCCATGTTGGTGGAGTACTCGAAACAGCGCAACAGGGCACACAGGTCTCGCATGGAGGCCCAGTCATTGGTGGTGAAGTGGTGCTGTTCTGTAGTGCGACTGACCCGTGCGTGCTGCAGCTGAAACTCCACTATGGCCTGCTGCTGCTCGCACAGTCTGTCCAGCATGTGCAAGGTGGAGTTCCACCTGGTGGGCACGTCGCATATGAGGCGGTGAGCGGGAAGGCCGAAGTTACGCTGTAGCGCAGACAGGCGAGCAGCAGCAGGATGTGAACGCCGGAAGCGCGAACAGACGGCCCGCACTTTATGCAGCAGCTCTGACATGTCGGGGTAGTTGTGAATGAACTTCTGCACCACCAAATTCAGCACATGCGCCAAGCAAGGGATGTGCGTCAAATTGGCTAGTCCCAGAGCTGCAACGAGATTTCGCCCATTATCACACACCACCAGGCCGGGCTTGAGGCTCACCGGCAGCAACCACTCGTCGGTCTGTTGTTCTATACCCCGCCACAACTCCTGTGCGGTGTGGGGCCTGTCCCCCAAACATATGAGTTTCAGAATGGCCTGCTGACGTTTACCCCGGGCTGTGCTGAAGTTGGTGGTGAAGGTGTGTGGCTGACTGGATGAGCAGGTGGAAGAAGAGGAGGAGGAAGCCGAGAAGGAGGAGGTGGCAACAGGAGGCAAAGAATGTTGCCCTGCGATCCTTGGCGGCGGAAGGACGTGCGCCAAACAGCTCTCCGCCTGGGGCCCAGCTGCCACTACATTTACCCAGTGTGCAGTTAGGGAGATATAGCGTCCCTGGCCGTGCTTACTGGTCCACGTATCTGTGGTTAGGTGGACCTTGCTACAGATGGCGTTGCGCAGTGCACACTTGATTTTATCGGATACTTGGTTGTGCAGGGAAGGCACGGCTCTCTTGGAGAAGTAGTGCCGGCTGGGAACAACATACTGTGGGACAGCAAGCGACATGAGCTGTTTGAAGCTGTCTGTGTCCACCAGCCTAAATGACAGCATTTCATAGGCCAGTAGTTTAGAAATGCTGGCATTCAGGGCCAGGGATCGAGGGTGGCTAGGTGGGAATTTACGCTTTCTATCAAATGTTTGTGAGATGGAGAGCTGAACGCTGGCGTGTGACATGGTTGAGACGCTTGGTGACGGAGGTGGTGGTGGTGGTGTTGGTGGTACATCCCCTGTTTGCTGGGCGGCAGGTGCCAACGTTCCTCCAGAGGCGGAGGAAGAGGCCGAGGCGGCAGCAGCAGAATAGGCCGAGGCGGCAGCAGCAGAAGAGGTAGCAGGGGGAGCCTGAGTGACTTCCTTGGTTTTAAGGTGTTTACTCCACTGCAGTTCATGCTTTGCATGCAGGTGCCTGGTCATGCAGGTTGTGCTCAGGTTCAGAACGTTAATGCCTCGCTTCAGGCTCTGATGGCACAGCGTGCAAACCACTCGGGTCTTGTCGTCAGCACATTGTTTGAAGAAGTGCCATGCCAGGGAACTCCTTGAAGCTGCCTTTGGGGTGCTCGGTCCCAGATGGCGGCGGTCAGTAGCAGGCGGAGTCTCTTGGCGGCGGGTGTTCTGCTTTTGCCCACTGCTCCCTCTTTTGCTACGCTGTTGGCTCGGTCTCACCACTGCCTCTTCCTCCGAACTGTGAAAGTCAGTGGCACGACCTTCATTCCATGTGGGGTCTAGGACCTCATCGTCCCCTGCATCGTCTTCCACCCAGTCTTGATCCCTGACCTCCTGTTCAGTCTGCACACTGCAGAAAGACGCAGCAGTTGGCACCTGTGTTTCGTCATCATCAGAGACATGCTGAGGTGGTATTCCCATGTCCTCATCATCAGGAAACATAAGTGGTTGTGCGTCAGTGCATTCTATGTCTTTCACCGCTGGGGAAGGGCTAGGTGGATGCCCTTGGGAAACCCTGCCAGCGGAGTCTTCAAACAGCATAAGAGACTGCTGCATAACTTGAGGCTGAGACAGTTTCCCTGGTATGCATGGGGGTGATGTGACAGACTGATGGGGTTGGTTTTCAGGCGCCATCTGTGCGCTTTCTGCAGAAGACTGGGTGGGAGATAATGTGAACGTGCTGGATCCACTGTCGGCCACCCAATTGACTAATGCCTGTACCTGCTCAGGCCTTACCATCCTTAGAACGGCATTGGGCCCCACCATATATCGCTGTAAATTCTGGCGGCTACTGGGACCTGAGGTAGTTGGTACACTAGGACGTGTGGATGTGGCAGAACGGCCACGTCCTCTCCCAGCACCAGAGGGTCCACTAACACCACCACGACCATGTCCACGTCCGCGTCCCTTACTAGATGTTTTTCTCATTGTTATGGTTCACCACAACAACAAATATATTATTTGGCCCAATGTATTGTATTCAAATTCAGCGGGATATAAATTTGAGGCCTAGTATTTAGGCGCTGGGTGACCGGTATGGATTTAGTGACAGAATTAGACTTGGAAATGCACAGAAGCGTGTGTGTGTGAAGTTATTCTGAATGACCCAATGTGCACCTTGAATATTATATACCCTTTTAGGGATAGATTTCAAATAGCTCTGATATAGCAGAAACCACTAAATTATGAAATTGCTAAATTGGGAATTGTACTTCAACCCAGAACAAAAAATGTGCTTTGACGGACACTAAATATCTTGCCCAGCAACAACAGTACAACGGTGGGTAACGAGAGATTTAGAGGGAATTAAATTTGAGGCCTAGTATTTAGGCGCTGGGTCACCGGTATGGATTTAGTGACAGAATTAGACTTGGAAATACACAGTAGCGGGTGTGTGTGAAGTTATTCTGAATGACCCTATGTGCACCTTCAATATTATATACCCTTTTAGGGATAGATTTCAAATAGCTCTGATATAGCAGAAACCACTAAATTATGAAATTGCTAAATTGGGAATTGTACTTCAACCCAGAACAAAAAATGTGCTTTGACGGACACTAAATATCTTGCCCAGCAACAACAGTACAGCGGTGGGTAACGAGAGATTTAGAGGGAATTAAATTTGAGGCCTAGTATTTAGGCGCTGGGTCACCGGTATGGATTTAGTGACAGAATTAGACTTGGAAATGCACAGAAGCGTGTGTGTGAAGTTATTCTGAATGACCCAATGTGCACCTTCAATATTATATACCCTTTTTGGGATAGATTTCAAATAGCTCTGATATAGCAGGAACCACTAAATTATGAAATTGCTAAATTGGGAATTGTACTTCAACCCAGAACAAAAAATGTGCTTTGACGGGCACTAAATAACTTTCCCAGCTACAACAGGACAACGGTAACGAGAGATTTAGAGGGATTTAAATTTGAGGCCTAGTATTTAGGCGCTGGGTGACAGGTATGGGTTTAGTGACAGAATTAGACTTGGAAATACACAGTAGCGGGTGTGTGTGAAGTTATTCTGAATGACCCTATGTGCACCTTCAATATTATATACCCTTTTAGGGATAGATTTCAAATAGCTCTGATATAGCAGAAACCACTAAATTATGAAATTGCTAAATTGGGAATTGTACTTCAACCCAGAACAAAAAATGTGCTTTGACGGACACTAAATATCTTGCCCAGCAACAACAGTACACCGGTGGGTAACGAGAGATTTAGAGGGAATTAAATTTGAGGCCTAGTATTTAGGCGCTGGGTCACCGGTATGGATTTAGTGACAGAATTAGACTTGGAAATACACAGTAGCGGGTGTGTGTGAAGTTATTCTGAATGACCCTATGTGCACCTTCAATATTATATACCCTTTTTGGGATAGATTTCAAATAGCTCTGATATAGCAGGAACCACTAAATTATGAAATTGCTAAATTGGGAATTGTACTTCAACCCAGAACAAAAAATGTGCTTTGACGGGCACTAAATAACTTTCCCAGCTACAACAGGACAACGGTAACGAGAGATTTAGAGGGATTTAAATTTGAGGCCTAGTATTTAGGCGCTGGGTGACAGGTATGGGTTTAGTGACAGAATTAGACTTGGAAATACACAGTAGCGGGTGTGTGTGAAGTTATTCTGAATGACCCTATGTGCACCTTCAATATTATATACCCTTTTTGGGATAGATTTCAAATAGCTCTGATATAGCAGAAACCACTAAATTATGAAATTGCTAAATTGGGAATTGTACTTCAACCCAGAACAAAAAATGTGCTTTGACGGACACTAAATATCTTGCCCAGCAACAACAGTACAGCGGTGGGTAACGAGAGATTTAGAGGGAATTAAATTTGAGGCCTAGTATTTAGGCGCTGGGTCACCGGTATGGATTTAGTGACAGAATTAGACTTGGAAATACACAGTAGCGGGTGTGTGTGAAGTTACTCTGAATGACCCTATGTGCACCTTCAATATTATATACCCTTTTTGGGATAGATTTCAAAGAGCTCTGATATAGCAGGAACCACTAAATTATGAAATTGCTAAATTGGGAATTGTATTTCAACCCAGAACAAGAAATGTGCTTGAACGGACACTAAATAACTCGCCCAGCTACAGCACTAGGGACAGATTTAGCTGGATATAAATTTGAGGCCTAGTATTTAGGCGCTGGGTGACAGGTATGGGTTTAGTGACAGAATTAGACTTGGAAATACACAGTAGCGGGTGTGTGTGAAGTTATTCTGAATGACCCTATGTGCACCTTCAATATTATATACCCTTTTTGGGATAGATTTCAAATAGCTCTGATATAGCAGGAACCACTAAATTATGAAATTGCTAAATTGGGAATTGTACTTCAACCCAGAACAAAAAATGTGCTTTGACGGGCACTAAATAACTTTCCCAGCTACAACAGGACAACGGTAACGAGAGATTTAGAGGGATTTAAATTTGAGGCCTAGTATTTAGGCGCTGGGTGACAGGTATGGGTTTAGTGACAGAATTAGACTTGGAAATACACAGTAGCGGGTGTGTGTGAAGTTATTCTGAATGACCCTATGTGCACCTTCAATATTATATACCCTTTTTGGGATAGATTTCAAATAGCTCTGATATAGCAGAAACCACTAAATTATGAAATTGCTAAATTGGGAATTGTACTTCAACCCAGAACAAAAAATGTGCTTTGACGGACACTAAATATCTTGCCCAGCAACAACAGTACACCGGTGGGTAACGAGAGATTTAGAGGGAATTAAATTTGAGGCCTAGTATTTAGGCGCTGGGTCACCGGTATGGATTTAGTGACAGAATTAGACTTGGAAATACACAGTAGCGGGTGTGTGTGAAGTTATTCTGAATGACCCTATGTGCACCTTCAATATTATATACCCTTTTTGGGATAGATTTCAAATAGCTCTGATATAGCAGGAACCACTAAATTATGAAATTGCTAAATTGGGAATTGTACTTCAACCCAGAACAAAAAATGTGCTTTGACGGGCACTAAATAACTTTCCCAGCTACAACAGGACAACGGTAACGAGAGATTTAGAGGGATTTAAATTTGAGGCCTAGTATTTAGGCGCTGGGTGACAGGTATGGGTTTAGTGACAGAATTAGACTTGGAAATACACAGTAGCGGGTGTGTGTGAAGTTATTCTGAATGACCCTATGTGCACCTTCAATATTATATACCCTTTTTGGGATAGATTTCAAATAGCTCTGATATAGCAGAAACCACTAAATTATGAAATTGCTAAATTGGGAATTGTACTTCAACCCAGAACAAAAATGTGCTTTGACGGACACTAAATATCTTGCCCAGCAACAACAGTACAGCGGTGGGTAACGAGAGATTTAGAGGGAATTAAATTTGAGGCCTAGTATTTAGGCGCTGGGTCACCGGTATGGATTTAGTGACAGAATTAGACTTGGAAATACACAGTAGCGGGTGTGTGTGAAGTTACTCTGAATGACCCTATGTGCACCTTCAATATTATATACCCTTTTTGGGATAGATTTCAAAGAGCTCTGATATAGCAGGAACCACTAAATTATGAAATTGCTAAATTGGGAATTGTATTTCAACCCAGAACAAGAAATGTGCTTGAACGGACACTAAATAACTCGCCCAGCTACAGCACTAGGGACAGATTTAGCTGGATATAAATTTGAGGCCTAGTATTTAGGCGCTGGGTGACCGGTATGGATTTAGTGACAGAATTAGACTGGGATATGGCCAAAAAATGAACAGACTATTGCTGGTTAAATGCACTTGGTGTGACAGCTTCACCCTGATGTAGGCTTTAGCCAAAAAACAACCACACCATTGAGGGTTAAATGCACTTGGTGACAGGCGCAGCTTGCCCCTGATTTTGTATATGGCCAAAAAATGAACAGACTATTGCTGGTTAAATGCACTTGGTGTGACAGCTTCACCCTGATGTAGGCTTTAGCCAAAAAACAACCACACCATTGAGGGTTAAATGCACTTGGTGACAGGCGCAGCTTGCCCCTGATTTTGTATATGGCCAAAAAATGAACAGACTATTGCTGGTTAAATGCACTTGGTGTGACAGCTTCACCCTGATGTAGGCTTTAGCCAAAAAACAACCACACCATTGAGGGTTAAATGCACTTGGTGACAGGCGCAGCTTGCCCCTGATTTTGTATATGGCCAAAAAATGAACAGACTATTGCTGGTTAAATGCACTTGGTGTCACAGCTTCACCCTGATGTAGGCTTTAGCCAAAAAACAACCACACCATTGAGGGTTAAATGCACTTGGTCGCAGCTTGTGCTGGCGCACCACAAGACACAAAATGGCCGCCGATCACCCCAGAAAAATGAGACTGACAAACGGTCTGTGCAGCCTAAAAACAGTGAGCAATTGAGGATCAGCAGCTCAATGATCCACAGCTGCAGATCGATCAGTTAATCAAGTCCTTTGGAGGAGTTAATCTGCCTAATCTCGCCCTACTGTCGCAGCCGCAACCTCTCCCTACGCTAATCAGAGCAGAGTGACGGGCGGCGCTATGTGACTCCAGCTTAAATAGAGGCTGGGTCACATGGTGCTCTGGCCAATCACAGCCATGCCAATAGTAGGCATGGCTGTGATGGCCTCTTGGGGCAAGTAGTATGACGCTTGTTGATTGGCTGCTTTGCAGCCTTTCAAAAAGCGCCAAGAAAGCGTCACAAAAGCGCGAAGAAAGCGACGAACACCGAACCCGAACCCGGACTTTTACGAAAATGTCCGGGTTCGGGTCCGTGTCACGGACACCCCAAAATTCGGTACGAACCCGAACTATACAGTTCGAGTTCGCTCATCCCTAATCATGACCAATTTTGCCCAGAATTGGATCATGATGGAACTGATGATTATTGATGTAAAAGAATGCCCCCTACAGAGATCTGTCGACTAATCCATCCAGATCAATAAATACTAAAAAAGGCAATACTTTGCAAAGCACACTTGCTTATTAACAAAGACTTTTTACAGCATCCACCGCTCTCCCAGTATTTAAAAGACAAGCACGTTACTATTCTTAACACAAGCAAACTTAAAGGACAAACAAAGGGACAAACAGTGGACTGTCTGAGCAAAGCCCCTACTCATTGTGTCTTTCATCCATAGGGCTGTTCCTGTTCCTAGTTTTACCATAGTCCAGACAGTTAAATTGCCACCACTAATGTTAAAACAACAACACGACAAAAACAAGTTGTGTAACAAAGTTGTTCTCATGTATTTCCACTTCCAGACTGTTTCCTGTCAGTCTAGTTTACTGGGGAATCATCCAGACCTTATATATTATGCTCCCACACACCTTGTAGATGTCTTGAATTTGGAAATTTCTGCTATCTATATTGTTCACACAGTTGTATAACCAGGGTTTAAAAAATTATGATGTCAAAATTCCATCATTACTCAATTTTAAAAAAAAATTATGATAACCATATCTCTGTGTTTTTCCATTTTCATGGCAATTTTAAGTTCAAGATAAAATTAGGGCTATGCTTTGAGGTTATTATTCTTATTCCATTAGTCATTTTAAAGTGCCATTAGTGCTCTGTAGATGGAAAAGGGGATTATAGACAAAATATAGTCCAGGGGTGCACTACTTGTTTTTGTCTCAGGGCCACATTGTCACATCACTCTATATAAAGGGGCTGCAAAATAAATGTCAATTAGCGCTCGTTTGCATAAGCTTATCACACAAGCCGAAGTAAGGTGAATGGGGAAGAAGGATTGCAACCACAGACCTTCCTCCCTTATTTATTTCTATTGATTAGAGCAGCAGCCCATTCCTGATCGTACATCTTTCATTTCGGCAAAAGATGCAAATCTGCCAACAAATGAGTGATTGCTCGTCTATCGGCTGATCAGCAGCACAATTATACAGACCAATAACCAGTAATGAGCGTTCCTATGAACACTTGTACCCTTTAATTGGCCCGAAAATCAGGCAGTGTAATATCATTATTACTATTATTTATTATTAACATAGTATATAACAACATAGTATATAACATAGTACATAAGGCCGAAAAATCTGTCCATCCAGTTCGGCCTGTTATCCTGCAAGTTGATCCAGAGGAAGGCAAAAAAAAAACTGTGAGGTACAAGCCAATTTTCCCTACTTAAGGGGGGAAAAATCCTTCCCGACTCCAATAAGGCAATCAGAATAACTCCCTGGATCAACAAACCCTCTCTAGTAGCTATAACCTGTAATATTATTACACTCCAGAAATACATCCAAGTGCCATTCATTCCATAGCGCTGTACATATGATAAGGGGTGCACATACATACTACAGACAATTGCAGTAAGCATGAACAAGACGAGTCACAAACTGGTACAGAAGGAGAGAGCGCCCTGCTTACAGGGCTTGCAATCTATAGGGGATTAAGTGGAGACATTTCCTTCCGTTCTGCCTCCTATTCATATATGAGCGCCTTCCTTTACTGCAGAGGATGGCGCTCATTGGTTGTGCGCGGCTGTGTCAGAGAAGGTGGATTCTCTAAGTGGCAACGCCCCCATTGCTCCTAGTGGCACATTTACATATATTAAAACATCATTTTTATCAGCAATGCAGGCACATATGAACATGGGACCAACACAGATGCCTTCAGCTGCCAAGTGCACATGTAACAGGTCAGCCAGTGTCATAGGTACAAATCTCCTGACAGATGCCCTTTAATGACCATGCCTGAAAAGGTCTTAATGACCAGATACTTTTTATGATTTAGTGCATGTGGTGGTTTAACAGTTGTAACAGTTTTATTTGTTGGCTTCCGAAATAATTTTTGTGACTTTTTTTAATATATTTTAAAATATATATATATATTTAAAAGGTCATTTTTAAAAGGTCATTTTTAAAACT
>NW_025334075.1:0-19917 GCF_014858855.1 Bufo gargarizans | reverse complement strand
GCTCCCAGCGTGCACTGCTCTCCTACGGGCGCTCGTGTCCTGGGGTCTGTGCTCCCAGCATGCACTGCGCCCCAAAGGGTTCTCATGTCCGGGGTCTGTGCTCCCAGCATGCACTGCTCTCTATTGGGTCGCTCGTGTCCGGGCTCTGTCGCCCCAGCTGCACTGCTCTCTCGGGGCGCTCATGTCCGGGGTCTGTGCTCCCAGCATGCACTGCCCCCAAAGGGTTCTCATGTCCGGCTCTGTGCTCCCACGTGCACTGCTCTCTACGGGGCGCTCGTGTCTGGGGTCTGTGCTCCCAGCATGCACTGCTCTCTACGGGCGCTCATGTTCTGGGTCTGTGCTCCCGCATGCACTGCTCTCCCTACGGGGCGCTCGTGCCCGGCCTCTGTGCTCCCAGCATGCACTGCTCTCTACGGGGCGCTCGTGCCCGGGCTCTGTGCTCCCAGCATGCACTGCTCTCTACGGGGCGCTCGTGCCCGGGGTCTGTGCTCCCAGCATGCACTGCTCTCTACGGGCGCTCGTGCCCGGGTCTGTGCTCCCAGCATGCACTGCTCTCTATTGGGGCGCTCATGTCCGGGGTCTGTGCTCCCAGCATGCACTGCTCTCTACGGGGCGCTCATGTCCGGGGTCTGTGCTCCCAGCATGCACTGCTCTCTACGGGGCGCTCGTGCCCGGGGTCTGTGCTCCCAGCATGCACTGCGCTACTCTACGGGGCGCTCGGTGCCGGGGTCTGTGCTCCCAGCATGCACTGCTCTCTACGGGGCGCTCGTGTCCGGGGTCTGTGCCTCCCAGCGTGCACTGCTTCTCTACGGGGCGCTCATGTCTGTGGGTCTGTGCTCCCAGCATGCACTGCTCTCTACGGGGGCGCTCAATGTCCGGGGTCTGTGCTCCCAGCATGCACTGCTCTCTATTGGGGGCGCTCATGTCCCGGGTCTGTGCTCCAGCATGCACTGCTCTCTATTGGGGCGCTCATGTCCGGGGTCTGTGCTCCCAGCATGCACTGCTCTCTATTGGGGCGCTCATGTCCGGGGTCTGTGCTCCCAGCATGCACTGCTCTCTACGGGGCGCTCGTGTCCGGGGTCTGTGCTCCCAGCATGCACTGCTCTCTACGGGGGGCGCTCATGTCCGGGGTCTGTGCTCCCAGCATGCACTGCTCTCTATGGGCGCTCATGTCCGGGGTCTGTGCTCCCAGCATGCACTGCTCTCTATTGGGGCGCTCATGTCCGGGGTCTGTGCTCCCAGCATGCACTGCTCTCTATTGGGGGCTGTTTTCTGATGTTGGACCCTCTGTTTCGCTCCCTTTAGGTTCAGCAGTTCTACTGAGCAGAGCAGCGCGTCTCGTTTGCTGAAACGTCACCGCCGAAGGCGTAAGCTGCGGCCCCCGCGCCTGGAGAGGGTGAGCAGAGTGTCGAGTGCTGTACTGCCCTTCCCCCGCACTGCTCTCTACAGCCGCTCTCTGTGTCTTTCAGGCGTCCTCGCTCAGCAGTGTGACCGACTCCACCATGTCCCTGAACATCATCACTGTGACATTAAACATGGGTGAGTGTGGCTCCCGTATGTCATGTATTGGGGTGGGGGCCCCCGCCTCACTCTGCTTGTCCTGTGGGGGCCCCCTCCTCACTCTGCTTGTCCTGTGGGGGCCCCCTCCTCACTCTGCTTGTCCCGTGGGGGCCCCCTCCTCACTCTGCTTGTCCCGTGGGGGCCCCCGCCTCACTCTGCTTGTCCCGTGGGGGCCCCCGCCTCACTCTGCTTGTCCCGTGGGGGCCCCCGCCTCACTCTGCTTGTCCCGTGGGGGCCCCCGCCTCACTCTGCTTGTCCCGTGGGGGCCCCCGCCTCACTCTGCTTGTCCCGTGGGGGCCCCCGCCTCACTCTGCTTGTCCCGTGGGTGCCCCCGCCTCACTCTGCTTGTCCTGTGGGGGCCCCCTCCTCACTCTGCTTGTCCTGTGGGGGCCCCCGCCTCACTCTGCTTGTCCTGTGGGGGCCCCCGCCTCACTCTGCTTGTCCTGTGGGGGCCCCCGCCTCACTCTGCTTGTCCTGTGGGGGCCCCCGCCTCACTCTGCTTGTCCTGTGGGGGCCCCCGCCTCACTCTGCTTGTCCCTTGGGGGCCCCCGCCTCACTCTGCTTGTCCCGTGGGGGCCCCCGCCCTACTCTGCTTGTCCCGTGGGGGCCCCCGCACTCACTCTGCTTGTCCTGTGGGGGCCCCGCCTCACCTGCTTGTCTGTGGGGGCCCCCGCCTCACTCTGCTTGTCCTGTGGGGGCCCCCGCCTCACTCTCGGCTTGTCCTGTGGGGGCCCCCGCCTCACTCTGCTTGCCTGTGGGGGCCCCCGCCTCACTCTGCTTGTCCTGTGGGGGGCCCCGCCTCACTCTGCTGTCCTGTGGGGGCCCCGCCTCACTCTGCTTGTCCTGTGGGGGGGCCCCCGCCTCACTCTGCTTGTCCTGTGGGTGCCCCCGCCTCACTCTGCTTGTCCTGTGGGGGCCCCCGCCTCACTCCTGCTTGTCCTCTGGGGGCCCCCGCCTCACTCTGCTTGTCCTCTGGGGGCCCCCGCCTCACTCTGCCCTTGTGCCCGTGGGGGCCCCCGCCTCACTCTGCTTGTCCCGTGGGGGCCCCCGCCTCACTCTGCTTGTCCCGTGGGGGCCCCCGCCTCACTCTGCTTGTTCCCGTGGGGGCCCCCGCCTCACTCTGCTTGTCCCGTGGGTGGCCCCCGCCTCACTCTGCTTGTCCCGTGGGGGCGCCCCGCCTCACCTCTGCTTGTCCCGTGGGGGGCCCCCGCCTCACTCCTGCTTGTCCCGTGGGGGCCCAGCCTCACTCTGCTTGTCCCTTGGGGCCCCCACTCTGCTTGTCCCGTGGGGGCCCCCGCCCTCACTCTGCTTGTCCCGTGGGGGCCCCCGCCTCACTCTGCTTGTGTCCCGTGGGGGCCCCCGCCTCACTTCTGCTTGTCCCGTGGGGGCCCCCGCCTCACTCTGCTTGTCCCTGGGGGGGCCCCCGCCTCACTCTGCTTGTCCTGTGGGGGCCCCCGCCTCACTCTGCTTGTCCTGTGGGGGCCCCCGCCTCACTCTGCTTGTCCTGTGGGGGCCCCCGCCTCACTCTGCTTGTCCTGTGGGGGCCCCCGCCTCACTCTGCTTGTCCTGTGGGGGGCCCCCGCCTCACTCTGCTTGTCCTGTGGGGGCCCCCGCCTCACTCTGCTTGTCCTGGTGGGGCCCCCGCCTCACTCTGCTTGTCCTGTGGGGGCCCCCGCCTCACTCTGCTTGTCCTGTGGGGCCCCCCGCCTCACTCTGCTTGTCCTGTGGGGGCCCCCGCCCTCACTCTGCTTGTCCTGTGGGGGCCCCCGCCTCACTCTGCTTGTCCTGTGGGGCCCCCGCCTCACTCTGCTTGTCCTGTGGGGGCCCCCGCCTCACTCTGCTTGTCCTGTGGGGCCCCCGCCTCACTCTGCTTGTCCTGTTGGGGCCCCCGCCCTCACTCTGCTTGTCCTGTGGGGGCCCCCGCCTCACTCTGCTTGTCCTGTGGGGGCCCCCGCCTCACTCTGCTTGTCCTGTGGGGGCCCCCGCCTCACTCTGCTTGTCCCGTGGGGCCCCCCGCCTCACTCTGCTTGTCCCGTGGGGCCCCCGCCTCACTCTGCTTGTCCCGTGGGGGCCCCCGCCTCACTCTGCTTGTCCCGTGGGGGCCCCCGCCTCACTCTGCTTGTCCCGTGGGGGCCCCCGCCTCACTCTGCTTGTCCCGTGGGGGCCCCCGCCTCACTCTGCTTGTCCCGTGGGGGCCCCCGCCTCACTCTGCTTGTCCCGTGGGGCCCCCGCCTCACTCTGCTTGTCCCGTGGGGGCCCCCGCCTCACTCTGCTTGTCCCGTGGGGGCCCCCGCCTCACTCTGCTTGTCCCGTGGGGGCCCCCGCCTCACTCTGCTTGTCCTGTGGGGGCCCCCGCCTCACTCTGCTTGTCCTGTGGGGGCCCCCGCCTCACTCTGCTTGTCCTGTGGGGGCCCCCGCCTCACTCTGCTTGTCCTGTGGGGGCCCCCGCCTCACTCTGCTTGTCCTGTGGGGGCCCCCGCCTCACTCTGCTTGTCCTGTGGGGGCCCCCGCCTCACTCTGCTTGTCCTGTGGGGGCCCCCGCCTCACTCTGCTTGTCCTGTGGGGGCCC
Organism: Bufo gargarizans; assembly: GCF_014858855.1. Taxonomy (NCBI): domain Eukaryota; kingdom Metazoa; phylum Chordata; class Amphibia; order Anura; family Bufonidae; genus Bufo; species Bufo gargarizans. The sequence continues at coordinate 15,788 of NW_025334075.1, read as the reverse complement.
CCGCCTCACTCTGCTTGTCCTGTGGGGGCCCCCGCCTCACTCTGCTTGTCCTGTGGGGGCCCCCGCCTCACTCTGCTTGTCCTGTGGGGGCCCCCGCCTCACTCTGCTTGTCCCGTGGGGGCCCCCGCCTCACTCTGCTTGTCCTGTTTACCTGCAGAGAAGTACAACTTCCTCGGCATTTCCATTGTGGGGCAGAGTAACGAGCGCGGCGACGGAGGGATTTACATTGGATCCATAATGAAGGGTGGGGCGGTAGCCGCTGACGGGAGGATTGAGCCGGGGGATATGCTGCTGCAGGTGAGTCCACGCCCCTGTTCGCTGCTCTCCTCATGATCTTTCCTGGTGCTGACTCTGATCTGTTTTGCAGGTGAATGACATAAACTTTGAAAACATGAGCAACGATGACGCCGTCCGAGTCCTGCGAGACATCGTCCATAAACCTGGGTGCGTGAGGGGCGTCACTCTAGCGATGCGGGCGGGAGCGGAGGCTTTTGGTGTTGTATATATGTAGGGGCAGGAGTGGAGGATGGCAGTGACGTGTACGGTCGTATATATGTAGGGGCAGGAGTGGAGGATGGCAGTGACGTGTACGGTCATATATATGTAGGGGCAGGAGTGGAGGATGGCCGTGACGTGTACGGTCATATATATGTAGGGGCAGGAGTGGAGGATGGCGGTGACGTGTACGGTTATATATATGTAGAGGCAGGAGTGGAGGATGGCGGTGACGTGTACGGTCATATATATGTAGAGGCAGGAGTGGAGGATGGCGGTGACGTGTACGGTCATATATATGTAGAGGCAGGAGTGGAGGATGGCGGTGACGTGTACGGTTATATATATGTAGGGGCAGGAGTGGAGGATGGCGGTGACGTGTACGGTCATATATATGTAGGGGCAGGAGTGGAGGATGGCCGTGACGTGTACGGTTATATATATGTAGGGGCAGGAGTGGAGGATGGCGGTGACGTGTACGGTCATATATATGTAGGGGCAGGAGTGGAGGATGGCGGTGACGTGTACGGTCATATATATGTAGAGGCAGGAGTGGAGGATGGCGGTGACGTGTACGGTCATATATGTAGGGGCAGGAGTGGAGGATGGCAGTGACGTGTACGGTCATATATGTAGGGGCAGGAGTGGAGGATGGCAGTGACGTGTACAGTTATATATATGTAGGGGCAGGAGTGGAGGATGGCGGTGACGTGTACGGGTATATATATGTAGGGGCAGGAGTGGAGGATGGCGGTGACGTGTACGTTATATATGTAGGGGGATGAGTGGAGGATGGCGGTGAAGTGTACGGTTATATGTAGGGGCAGGAGTGGAGGATGGCGGTGACGTGTACAGTTATATATATGTAGGGGCAGGAGTGGAGGATGGCAGTGACGTGTACGGGTATATATATGTAGGGGCAGGAGTGGAGGATGGCGGTGACGTGTACGGTTATATGTAGGGGCAGGAGTGGAGGATGGCGGTGACGTGTACGGTTATATATATGTAGGGGCAGGAGTGGAGGATGGCGGTGAAGTGTACGGTTATATGTAGGGGCAGGAGTGGAGGATGGCGGTGAAGTGTACGGTTATATATATGTAGGGGCAGGAGTGGAGGATGGCGGTGACGTGTACGGTTATATGTAGGGGGAGGAGTGGAGGATGGCGGTGACGTGTACGGTTATATGTAGGGGCAGGAGTGGAGGATGGCGGTGACGTGTACGGTTATATGTAGGGGCAGGAGTGGAGGATGGCGGTGAAGTGTACGGTTATATGTAGGGGCAGGAGTGGAGGATGGCGGTGAAGTGTACGGTTATATATATGTAGGGGCAGGAGTGGAGGATGGCGGTGACGTGTACGGTTATATGTAGGGGCAGGAGTGGAGGATGGCGGTGACGTGTACGGTTATATGTAGGGGAAGGAGTGGAGGATGGCGGTGACGTGTACGGTTATATGTAGGGGGAGGAGTGGAGGATGCGGTGACGTGTACGGTTATATGTAGGGGCAGGAGTGGAGGATGGGCGGGACTTGTACGTTTATATGTAGGGGCAGGAGTGGAGGATGGCGGTGACGTGTACGGTTATATGTAGGGGCAGGAGTGGAGGATGGCGGTGACGTGTACGGTTATATGTAGGGGCAGGAGTGGAGGATGGCGGTGACGTGTACGGTTATATGTAGGGGCAGGAGTGGAGGATGGCGGTGACGTGTACGGTTATATGTAGGGGCAGGAGTGGAGGATGGCGGTGACGTGTACGGTTTATATGTAGGGGCAGGAGTGGAGGATGGCGGTGACGTGTACGGTTATATGTAGGGGCAGGAGTGGAGGATGGCGGTGACGTGTACGGTTATATGTAGGGGCAGGAGTGGAGGATGGCGGTGACGTGTACGGTTATATGTAGGGGCAGGAGTGGAGGATGGCGGTGACGTGTACGGTTATATGTAGGGGCAGGAGTGGAGGATGGCGGTGACGTGTACGGTTATATGTAGGGGCAGGAGTGGAGGATGGCGGTGACGTGTACGGTTATATGTATGGGCAGGAGTGGAGGATGGCGGTGAAGTGTACGGTTATATGTAGGGGCAGGAGTGGAGGATGGCGGTGACGTGTACGGTTATATGTAGGGGCAGGAGTGGAGGATGGCGGTGACGTGTACGGTTATATGTAGGGGCAGGAGTGGAGGATGGCGGTGACGTGTACGGTTATATGTAGGGGCAGGAGTGGAGGATGGCGGTGACGTGTACGGTTATATGTAGGGGCAGGAGTGGAGGATGGCGGTGACGTGTACGGTTATATGTAGGGGCAGGAGTGGAGGATGGCGGTGACGTGTACGGTTATTATGTAGGGGCAGGAGTGGAGGATGGCGGTGACGTGTACGGTTATATGTAGGGGCAGGAGTGGAGGATGGCGGTGACGTGTACGGTTATATGTAGGGGCAGGAGTGGAGGATGGCGGTGACGTGTACGGTTATATGTATGGGCAGGAGTGGAGGATGGCGGTGAAGTGTACGGTAATATGTAGGGGCAGGGTGGAGGATGGCGGTGAAGTGTACGGTTATATGTAGGGGCAGGAGTGAGGATGGCGGTGACGTGTACGGTTATATGTAGGGCAGGAGTGGAGGATGGCGGTGACGTGTACGGTTATATGTAGGGGCAGGAGTGGAGGATGGCGGTGACGTGTACGGTTATATGTAGGGGCAGGAGTGGAGGATGGCGGTGACGTGTACGGTTATATGTAGGGGCAGGAGTGGAGGATGGCGGTGAAGTGTACGGTAATATGTAGGGGCAGGAGTGGAGGATGGCGGTGACGTGTACGGTTATATGTAGGGGCAGGAGTGGAGGATGGCGGTGACGTGTACGGTTATATGTATGGGCAGGAGTGGAGGATGGCGGTGAAGTGTACGGTTATATGTAGGGGCAGGAGTGGAGGATGGCGGTGACGTGTACGGTATATGTAGGGGCAGGAGTGGAGGATGGCGGTGACGTGTACGGTTATATGTAGGGGCAGGAGTGGAGGATGGCGGTGACGTGTACGGTTATATGTAGGGGCAGGAGTGGAGGATGGCGGTGACGTGTACGGTTATATGTAGGGGCAGGAGTGGAGGATGGCGGTGACGTGTACGGTTATATGTATGGGCAGGAGTGGAGGATGGCGGTGAAGTGTACGGTTATGTAGGGGCAGGAGTGGAGGATGGCGGTGACGTGTACGGTTATATGTAGGGGCAGGAGTGGAGGATGGCGGTGACGTGTACGGTTATATGTAGGGGCAGGAGTGGAGGATGGCGGTGACGTGTACGGTTATATGTAGGGACAGGAGTGGAGGATGGCGGTGACGTGTACGGTTATATGTAGGGACAGGAGTGGAGGATGGCGGTGACGTGTACGGTTATATGTAGGGACAGGAGTGGAGGATGGCGGTGAGGTCCTACAGCCTTGGCTTGGGGGTCTCACAGCTTCTGGGTAACTTTTTTGTAACTGTCTTTCAGGCCGATCGTCTTAACTGTAGCAAAATGCTGGGATCCATCTCCGCAGGGTTACTTCACTCTGCCACGCAGTGAGTACTTCCTCCTCTCTCCCATCCCTCATGGTCTCCTCTTACATTCCTCATGTCGCCTTCTCTCTCCCGCCTCCCCCATTTTGACACGTGGTTCTTCTTTGTAGATGAGCCCATTCAGCCAATCGACCCTGCAGCCTGGGTGTCTCACTCTGCTGCCATGAGCGGCTCTTTCCCCGTGTATCCGGGCAGTGCATCCATGAGTAGTATGAACTCCAGCACATCTGTGACCGAGACTGAACGTGAGTGTGCTCCATGTGTGTCATACGTGTTCCGAGGTAGTGCTCTCCTTACTGACTGACTCTCTCTTTGCAGTCTCTCATGCCCTCCCTCCAGTGTCTCTCTTCAGCCTCTCCATACATACAGATTTGGCCTCTGTGGTCAAGGTCATGGCCTCTCCCGAATCTGGCCTTGAAGTTAGAGATCGCATGTGGCTGAAGATCACGATCCCCAATGCTTTCCTAGGTGAGTGTCCACGCAACCTGTGATCCTGGCCCAGACCCTGTAAAGGTGAGGGATGGAGGCAGGGTAATGTAGACTGCCTGTACAAAGCTCATGTTGCCTTCCGGGCCCTTCTCAGGTTCAGATGTGGTGGACTGGTTGTATCACCACGTTGAAGGCTTCCAGGACCGACGCGAGGCTCGGAAATTTGCCAGCAATTTGCTGAAGGCCGGATTCATCCGTCACACGGTCAATAAGATCACCTTCTCCGAGCAGTGCTACTACATCTTTGGTGACCTGACCAGCTGCGAGAACTGTGAGTGTCTGTTGTGTTGCAGTATGGTGGCTGTGCCTGTGAGCGGCGCGGTAGTCATGTTGCTGTCCTCTGCTTTCTCACAGACATGGCCAACCTGTCCCTCAATGATAATGATGGATCGAGTGGAGCATCTGACCAGGACACACTGGCTCCTCTGCCTCTTCCTGGAGCATCACCATGGCCTCTTCTTCCCACCTTCTCCTATCAGTATCCTTCCCCCCATCCGTACAGCGCCCAGCCGCCTGCCTACCACGAGCTGTCCTCCTACAGCTATGGCCTGGGCAGTGCTGGAAGCCAGCATAGTGAAGGTGAGTGCCCTCAGCCTCCAGAACATTCCATGAGGACGCCATGGTCACTAGAGCCCTAGTTGCTCCTCAGAGTCCAGTCAGTTTGGCTGGTGCTGCGGAGTAACTGAGCTCTAAAAACGGTGTATGAATCCTTTTTGTTTCCTCCACAGGGAGCAGGAGCAGTGGCTCTACACGCAGTGATGGCGGTCGCGGTGTCCAGAAGGAGGATCGTTCTGCAGGTGGAGGAGACTCGAAGTCCGGCTCTGGTAGCGAGTCTGAATACTCCACCCGGAGCAGCCTGAGGAGAGGTGGGGAGGCTGGGCCCCCCAGTGAACGCTCCACATCCGCTCGCTCTCAAGCTGCTCACCACCCTCCCTCTGTGCACTCGTATCCTGCTCCGGGGGTCCCGCTGTCCTACAACCCCATGATGCTGATGATGATGCCTCCCCCGCCTCTCCCTCCACCATCCTCATGTCCTTCCTCTTCCGTTCCTCCTGGAGCTCCGCCTCTTGTTCGAGACCTGGCATCCGTTCCTCCTGAGCTGACGGCCAGCCGCCAGTCCTTTCACATGGCCATGGGCAACCCCAGCGAGTTTTTTGTTGATGTCATGTGACGAGGGGGTGGAGCTGTAAGTCTGTGCGGCCATTAAAACGAATACATTTCAGTCATCTTCTAGACGAGTGTAGAGGCCGATGGTGAGGAATTCGGGACGAAAAAGTCCACCATTTATACCCAATGACCAAAACTAGCATCTGAGAGGGTGGCTCTGGTCAGGAGCCATCTTTATTAAGGTACGCGAGGACGTGGAGACCTCTATCGGCCTCGGACACTAATTATATAAGCGCACATGTATGACGTAGATCAGACGGTACGGACGCCGCCGTTACTATGAAGTATTATTGTTTCTCCATATTAGCAGTGTTCTTGTTTTGTTCCTCCCTCAGCGTTAGGTGGGGGAGGGGGGGACTTGTACGAGCGTTTTAAGCTTATGTTACTGACATGTTATACCTATGTAATGCTGTGGCTGTGAACCTGATGGCTCCTTCTCCCTGGGATCACAGACGAGTACGGTGTCTTCAGGACGTGGCCTGTGCCTTGTGGGAGAGAAGGTAGTAGTATGTGACCCCGCGGTGTGGCAAGCGTGCCCTCCCACTGCGGGGAGTTAAGTGCCTCAATTACTTGCTTTTTATGGTATTTATTACTTTTTTAGTGTATAAACCCAACAATAAAATGTAAAAGTATTTTATAACTAAGATGTGCAGGAGTTGCTTGTTCAGCAGCCGGACGGGTGACCCGGGGCTGGAGGTCCGTACTGGGTGCTGCTCGTTAATGCGCTCTGTTCACCTCATGTAATTAGTCCATTGCCCGCGTCTGACAAGTTGTACTGGGAGCGATGGAGGAGGCAGCGAGGAGCCGTGTGTGGAGAGCATGAGTGGTAACGGCCAGAAGATAGACAACATGGCCATCTGCTGGATGTGAGGATGGCGTTGTGTCCTGTGTGCCTGCTGTCCAACATGGGCCCATTATTCCCCAGCGCCCCAATACTGAGCAGTCGCACACTATATCCATCTCCTTAAACGCCATTTTCATACCAGTGATATTAAACAGAAAGTTCAAAGACCTTTCACTGCATCATTATGTTGGTGTGAGTGGAAGCATTACTGCATTGCACAATGTGCTACATTATAGAACATGAATGGCTGGAAGATACCTCGCCGACGTGGACTGTCACGCTGCCAACTCCAACTGGGCAAGGCCAGCTTCAAAAAGAGCGTCCGGTGCAAGAGCCACAATTCAGGCGATTGGATACCACACAGGAGTTTCATCTGAACCAGAGGAGGATGAAATGCACTCCGCCTTAGGGACAAATTCTCAGAATGCCAATCTATCTTCTTCTGAGGAAGGAGAGATAAGCGGCAAACAGTGTTTCCAATAGAAGATACGGATAGACTCTTAAACGCTGTAAGATCCACAATGGGCATAGAAGAGATAAAGGAACCAAAGTCCATTCAGGATGTCATGGGCCTTCCCAGTTCATAAATGTGTATCGGCCTTTTAATCAAGGGGTAGTGGAGGAACCCTAACAGGCTTATATTTCAAAGAAATATCCTTCTAAAGAAGAGGACCGTGCTACGTGGGATAAGGCGCTAGAATGGATGTGGCTATATCTAAAGCCACTAGGAAAACGGCCCTTCCCTTTTATGATATGGGGGTACTTCGGGACCCTTTAGATAAAAAATAAATAAAAAGCTGACCCTTTTAAAAAAGGAGCCTGGGAGGCGTCACCCTCCTCTTTTAGACCAAGTATTGCTTCCTCGTGTACGGCCTGTTCCCTTTATGGTCTGGCTCTCTGAGCTAGAAAAGCAATAAAAATAGATGTCCTAGGGAAGAGAGATTCACGTCTTTGCCCACTGTGGCCGATTTCTTGGCCAATTCTGTAAGATTGGCGGCTAGATCCGCTGCATTATCAAATTCTGCTAGTAGAGCGCTCTGACTTAAATACTGGGTTGGTGACTTCCCATAAACTAAGAAAACAAGCCACGTGGTGGCCCATGTGAAGGGGAATATGTTTTTGGGCTGGCTCTAGATGACCTACTAGACAAAGCAGCGGATAAAAAGGTTCCTTCTCCTCACGAAAGTAGATTCAGCCTTGTCGTCCCTGTAAGGAATAACAGAAAAGGAGACAAAAAAAATCAAGGCATGATGGATTTAAAACCCAAAGAATGGGAAGAAATGTTTTCTTCAACCAGCCCTTTGGAGACCAAAAGAAACAGGATCAGCAATGACGCCCGAGGTTAGGTAGGGGCGATTAAAACTCTTTTTCCTGCCTGGTCTCAGTTCTTGCAACTTGTGGATTCTCACTGGACTATTAACTAGAATTTTCCCCGCTGCCTCCCCCAACGGCACTGACAGAGTGGTGCTCCCGCCTCCAGGACAGGAAACTACCCAGAAACTCAAACTTTAAAAGGGGCCTCCGCCCCTTACCTAATCAGTGTTGTTTCCTATCCCGGATAGCATGGAAGCTCCTGCATTCCCGAGCAGGTTCGCAGAAAACTTAAACCGCACGGCCTGGTCTCATCCCCCTGCTTGAGGGAGGGCCGGTGCAGTGGACAGGGGCTTCGGGGATGTGTAGCCTCCCTTCTCTGTACCTCTGGCATAAGTCCTGTTGAAGGGAGCCCCGGGCTCTATCCTGCATGCTCCGTTGGAGGATTCCGATGGGCGGAGACACCCGGAGGTTGGGGAATCTCGTTCTGGATTGAGGGAGTTGCGTGTGTCATCGCGATACGGCGTCGCGCATGTATGGACGTCCTTCAGAAGGCCGGGAAATTGAAATGGAAGCCAGATTCAGGGAGCAGCGACACGTGCTGTTCCCTTCCTTGCAATGTTGGCTCCTACTGACCCGGATACCGCCCGCAAGCCTCTGGATGGGGCCGCAAGCACCATCAGCCTGGTAAGCCTCCTCTCCTGACTTGAGCAGATTTTGGTGTATGGGTTACATCTATTATCCACCTTGGGTGCCTGGTGTTGGTGTGTATTCCTTGGAAGTTTTCTGAGCCCCATTTCATTTCTTTTTTACATTTTTGTAGGGTAGAGACACCTCCAAGGCACCTGGGTCTGATTCTAGTCGCAAAAAATGCGCTATCTGCAAAAAGTAATTTATATCTAAAGCCAAAAAATCACTTTGCCCAAAATGTGCTGAAAAAGTGGTGGCTGAAGAATCTCCTTCCTTAGACTCCATGCGGAGTATGATTCGTGAAGAGGTTAATGCTGCAATGGAGTCTCAAAAATCCCAGTTATTTGAGTTGGATTTGGATGAAGGGGAGATTGCTTCTGACATAGACTCTGATTCATCTCACGACGGGCAGGGGAGACCATTGTTTCTCCCGAAAGATATAGACAGTCTCTTTAAAAACCATAAGAACTACTATGCACCTGGAGGAGTCTAAAGAAAGTCGTTCCATCCAGGATCAGATGTTTCAGGGATTAGGCGAAAGGAAAAGAAGTGTCTTTCCGATCCATAATAATGTCAAAGCCCTAATCTCAAGGGAGTGGAAGGATCCTGAAAAGATAACCCCAATTACAAACACTTTCAAAAGAAAGTATCCATTTTCAGACTCTGACTCAAATCTTTGGGACAAAACTCCAAAGATGGATGCTCCAGTGGCACTGATATCCCAAAAATCCACCCTCCTGTTTGAGGACATGGGATTACTTTGTGATCCAATGAATAAGAAGGTTGAGAACCTACTGAAAAAAGCTTGAGAAGTAAATACAGCTCTGTTCAGACCGAGCATTGCATTGACCTATACCGCCAGATCCCTATCTGTATGGCTTAATCAGCTAGAGAATCATCTTCCAGCAGGAACCCCAAGGGAACAGATTTTGGCCTCATTGTCCATGCTTAAACAGGCCTCAAATTTTTTGTCCGACACCTTGGCAGATTTAGTCAGGTTCTCGGCAAGATCAGCTACTATTTCAAATGCCGCCCGCAGTGCCGTATGGCTCCGCTCTTCGTCAGGAGATGCTGGTTCAAAAAGCCGGATATGTTCCATCCCATGTGAGGGGGATAGGCTTTTTGGGTCAGTGTTGGATGACGTTTTAGAGCAAGCTTCCGGTAAGAGAGGTTTTCCCACTGACTCAAAATATTTTCATCAGAGACGCTCCTTTCGTAGGAAGCCTAAACCAGAACAAAAGAAGCAAGAGTACGCAGGAAGATGGCAATCGTCAAGAGGAAGAAACGAGGGATTCCTCTTCAATCCTGACAACTCGTCAAAAGCCGCTCAATGACTCCAAAGGCCAGGTGGGAGCAAGATTAAAAAAAATTGTTCCACAATGGAGAGATAAAGGAATCTTCCCTTGGATACTAGCTGCCATTCAAAGGGGTTTAATGCTAGAATTCAGCACTTAACCACCAGACCACTTTATCGTCAACAAACCGTTGGCAAAGAAAGAGGAACAGTCTACCCTAGAGGCAGAGAGAACCAACTTAATGTATTTTAAAGCCAGGGGGATCCTTCGGGCTTTATATAAACCTAAGGAGTCTGAACAAGTGCCTATCTTACAAAAAGCTCAAGATGGAGACCATAAAATCAACAATAAATCTGCTTCCTCAACATTGTTACATGGCAACAATAGATTTGCAGAACGCGTAATACCATATACCAGTTTTCAAAGATTTCTCAGGATAGCAGGTTGCCTCTGTCACTTTCAATTCCAAGTGCTCCCCTTTGCCCTGTCAGTAGTTCCCAGATTTTTTTTTTTTGTTGTTTTTATTAACAAATTTTGAATTTTACATACAGACAACCCCAACTTCCCCTTTGCCTCCCCCCACATAATATCCTGAAGATGCTCTCCATCCGTCACTCACCTCCTGACCACACCATCATTTCAGCGTGCCAAATACTTGCTCCTCCCATCAATACACTTGAATGAAAACATTGATCTTATTGGTGAGTACTTTTTATCAGACCCATCTTCTCTTAATTAGTGTATTGACATTCCCTAACCCCCGCAAGAGAGCGCCAATCACAGAGCCAAATTCATACATTAGGCATCAGTACCCTCACACCAGTCCCAAGCGGTATCTGACGTTCCCTGGATGCCAGTCCTGGGGCATCAATCCAGGGAGCCCAGAGCTTTTCAAATTTGGTCAGAGTACCCCTTTTCTTATAAACCCCACGTTCCAAATTGACTAGCCAATTAATCTTGGCTATATATTCAGTTCTACTAGGACTACACTTGTCCAGCCAATGCTGGGCAATCTGTTTACAAGCCATATATAACATTCTGGCCACTGCTACTTTTCTGGGCTCAGTGATTGGCAGGTCTTCCACGTATCCCAATACACAAACAAATGGGGTTACATCCAATGTAACTTCATATAGAGAATCAATAGAATGCAGCACAGCGCGCCAAAATCCTTCCATCGCAGAGAACGACCATAGCATGTGCAATGCGCCCGGATCCTCCTCCCCACATCAAGGACATTTGGAGTCCAAACTGGGTCCTATATAAAACAGAAACTGAGGGATTTTGTAAACCCGATGGATCAGGTACAATTGTGACAACCTATGGGCTTCACTGAGTGAGAGCTATGGAGTCCTCTCCAGTATCTCCTGCCACTGGATTTCCTCTAACGGCCCTATCTCTACTTCCCACTTTGCCCTACTGTTCACTGGGTATTTTTGCAGAAATCGGTCCAATATAGCCTGATAGAGCAGGGAAATAACTCCAGATGAAGAATTCAGTTCCTAGAATTTTCACAAAAGTAGTGTCAGAAATAACTAGTTATCTACAGAGCATTCTTATTGTGCCGTACTTGGACTACTTCCTACTGGCAGCAGAATAGGAAAATCAGCTACTGGCACATCTAGACGTTCATGGATCTGGGATGGATCATAAATTTCAAAAAATCCAACCTCATTCCGGCTCAGCAAAAAGTTTTTTTAGGGGTTCTTCTCGACTCTTGCTTATGGATGTCCTTCCTCCCAGAAGCAAAGTAGTCGTCCCTTCAATTAAAGGTAAAGCAGTTTTGCAGCCTAAGATCCACTACTATCAGAAACGCCATGACAATCCTGGGAATTCTAACATCCACAATCCCTGCTGTCGGATGGGCACAAAGCCACACCAGAATTCTGCAAGCCTTTCTTCTAGCATCTTGGGATGGCAACACTCTGGACAAAAAAGTTTCAATTCCACCATTCGTAAAACGTTCCCTGGCTTGGTGGAGGATAAAAAGAAATCTGCAGAGAGGTGTCTTCTGGCGTCAAGAAAATCTTCTAGTGGTATCTACAGATGCCTGTAGACGAGGCTGGGGAGGCCATGTGGGGTACTTTATGGTTCAAGGAATCTGGGACGATTCCATGCTACAGGCATCATCTAACCTAAGAGAACTCAGAGCAGTCGACGAAGTTCTTCTAGCTCTTCACTCAAGGACCTCTCTAGATCATATGAAGATTCTGTCAGACATTGTGACGACAGTTGCCTTTTTAAACAGGCAAGGAGGTACCCGAAGAAATCGCTGGCAACAACATCAAGAGATATCTTTCTTTTTGCGGAGAAACACCTATCCTCTCTAATGGCCGTGGATTTAAAAAGAAGCAGCAACATGGTGGCTGATTTCCTCAGCCGTCAAACTCTAAAAGAGGGAGAATGGATTCTACATCCCAATGTCTTTTTTCAAATTACTAAGATGTGGGTTGTTCTGATTCAGGATTTATTTGCAGATGGGAAGAACAGAAAAGTAGAGAGGTTTTGTTCCCCATCTCACCTAGACGGTCCAGAAATAGTTGACGCCCTATCTCTCCCTTGGCCAAAGGGTCTGTTATATGCATTCCCCCCCCCCCCCCCCCCCATTCAGCCTGATTCCGAGAACCCTGATGAAGGTGGCAGAAGAGAACGCACAGGTCATCATGATTGCTCCCTGGGTTTCCCCTCTTACTCAGACTATCGCAGGGAATATCCTGGACTCTTCCAGTGTTTCTGGGCCAATACACCATCCGGGGGTAACTCAGTTGAAGTTGACGGCATGGAAATTGAACGCCAAAATCTGAAGCAGAAAGGTCTCTCTGACCCTGTAATCTCCACCCTGCTAAAGAGTCGAAAGATCTTGGAGGTTATAACCTATCTCAGAACGTGGTAGGCTTTCCTTTTGTTTTCTAGTAACAGGATCCAGCAAAGTTCCGTAGTCAACATCCCTGTCATTCTGGATTTCCTGCAGGCAGGTTTGAACAAGGGGCTTAAGCCATCCACCCTTAAAGTTCAGATCTCCGCTTTAACAGTTTTTTTGAGACAAACCTATCTGATCATCCTCTAATTAGGCAATTCATCAAGGGAGCAACCAGAGATTCCCCCAGATCACAGTCTAACATCCCACCCTGGGACTTGAACCTAGTCCTTACGGCACTGATGGACTTTCTGTTTGATCCTATTAAAGATCTTTCCCTCAAACTCCTGACCCTAAACACTACCTTCCTCCTGGCCATAACAACGGCAAGAAGGGTGGGAGAAATCCATGCCTTCTCTTGCGGTCCTCCTTATCTTAGGATCCCAGACGACAGGATAATCTTTAAAACATTGTTCATTCTTCCTACTGAAAGTAGTATCCAGATTTCACTGTAATCAGGAAATCAATCTACCATCATTTTGTCCATCTCCTTCGACAGACCAGGAAAGGCGCTTTCATAACCTGGATGTGAGACGTGTGCTTGCCTACCTTAAAATCTGGAGAGAAGATAGAAAATTGGATTACCACCTCCTTCAGAGGCCTAACAAAGGTCAGGCAGCCAGTAAAGCCACCATTGCAAGGTGGATATAGCAGGCAATGTCTCTGTGTTATACTCACTCAGATGAACCTAGATCCTCCGAAGGGACTCGGGGCCCATTCAACACTGGCTATGTCGACCTCTTGGGTAGAAAATGCGGCCATTTTGAACAAATTAGTAAAGCAGCTGTGTGAGCAAATCCAATGACTTTCTTCAACCATTATAAATTAAATGTCATGCATAATCAGGATTTATCCTTTGGGCGCAGAATTCTTTCTGCCGTGATCCCCTAGTAAAAATCCTCTGTTATTCTGTCAGTGCTGTTGGGGGAGGCGCTGGGAAAAAGGGTTAATTACTCTTACCGGTAATTGGGTTTTCCAATAACTTCCCTGTTGGCACTGGGGGTTTCTCACCCTTAATTATGGTTTCCTTGGATTTTAGATTTCATGTTCATTCTTGTATTCCAGTTGGATACATATATTTTTTATTTTCCGTGTTTCCTGTCCTGGAGGCGGGGAGCACCCTCCTGTCAGTGCCGTTGCGGAGGCTATTAGTAAATCCAATTACCATTAAGAGTAACCCTTTTGTATGGTTCCTCTGGTAAGATTCTTGATGAGAAGCTCAGACTCCGGCTCAAGGAAAATCAGCTATGGAAGAAGTGCTAAAATTAGTCGAAAAATCTGTTTTAGTTCCCGTCCCAAACGGAGAAGGTGGCGATGGGTTTTATGCTCCCCTATTTCTGGTAAAAAACAAACGCCAAAAAAACAGGTGGTTCTTTCAGAACGATAATAAACTTAAAAAAGCTAAACCGGTTCCTACACTTAAAAAAAAAAGATGGAAACTAGAAGATCAGTAATAAACCTTCCTCCTCCTCACTGTTTCATGGCAGTACTCGATCTCAGGGATAATTACTATCATATTCCAATCTTCCAGGGACATCAAAAGTTCTTAGGAGTCGCAGTAAAAATAAGAGGGCAGCTACAACATCTTCAGTTCCAGGCTCTCCCGTTTGGCCTTTCCATGGCTCCAGGAGTCTTCACGAAAATAATAGCGGAGATGGCGGCTCATATAAGAGGAAAATATATTCTTTTTATACCAAACCTGGGCAAAACAGAAGAAGAGGCCTGTGGAAGAGCAGTTTCTGCAGTATCAAAAATTATAGACAGGTTGGGCCGGGTCTTAAACTTAGAAAAGTCAAGGCCTCTTTTTACCAGAACATTTTTGGGGTTGATCCTGAACTCATCCTCCCAGAAATGTATGAAAATGCAAAAATAAAAAGTTCCATAAGCTGCGCTCTATATCTTGAGATGGAGGCACGGACTGTGCTTGGAAAAGGCACCACGTTGAACACTGTATAAGAATGAAAAGAGATGTCCAGCTTCCAAAAAAGATGTAGTTCTTTATTCCAATAACACACAGAATTAAAAATCCAACATGGCAAGCAGGTCTACGCGTTTTGGATACTCTTATTCATTTATAAGGATCTGTATTAGAGTGTCCGAAACGCGTAGACCTGCTTGCTATGTTGGATTTTTAATTCTGTGTGTTATTGGAATAAAGAACTACATCTTTTTTGGAAGCTGGACATCTCTTTTCATTCTTATACAGTCCCAGAAATGTATGTTGCCAGAAGAAAAGGTCAAACGTAATTAGGAAAGAATCCGAGATCTGATCAGAAACCCAATGATTTCTATGAGAAAAGGAATGTCTATCTTGGTGTCCCTCACATCATGTATTCCGGCGGTATAATGGGCACAGCTTCACTCAAGGGGTCTCCAGTGGGAAATCCTTTCTTTCTGGGAAAAGTGGCTCCCTAGAATCAAAAATAAGAATCTCAGACCAAACTTTCCTGAGCTTAGGATAGTGGTTATAAAAAATAAATAAAACTTGATTCAGGGAGTTCCATCGAGATTAGAAAACCTGATATGTCTAACCACGGATGTAAGTCCCTGGGGATGGGGGGGCTCATATTCAGGGAATCTCCCTACAGGGTCTTTGGGGGGGATGACCAAAAAGGGGGGCTTCTCCAACCTAAAAGAACTGGCGGCAGTAGGTCTAGCGATGAGGTCAGTCCTTCCTAGAATAAGGGGGAAGAATCTCAGAATTATGACAGACAACATAACGCTGGTCTCTTATCTGAAAAGACAAGGGTTACAAAATGCTAAATGGTGATGCAGGAAGCACAGAATATCCTCTTATTAGCAGAAAGAGAGTGTGCCTCAATCTCCAGTACATATCAAGGGGGTGGAAAATGGGCAGTCAGACTTTGAGTTGCCATTTTCTCTCGCAGGGCGAATGGAGTCTGAACCAGTCCATTTTCGAGAAAATAACTGTTCTCTGGTGTCATCCAGTAATAGACCTTTTTGCCACTTTCCGGAACAGGAAGGTTCAGAATTTATTTTCCCTAGACCCAGAGGGATCCCCTTGTGGGATAGATGC